>NW_027252538.1:600000-886097 GCF_044704955.1 Pristiophorus japonicus | reverse complement strand
TTGAGTGGCGGTGCAGGCTCGAAGGGCCGAATGGCCTACTCCTGCACCTATTGTCTATGTTTCTATGTCATGTATGCAACACCAGGCAACCTGTATAATGCTGCCACCAAAGGGCTTACCTGTTGGAGTCCCAAGGGATCCCAGCATCCCTTGGGAGCACTGTATATAAGCAGGCCTCCCACGCTGTACCAGCATTCTGGATGGAGTCTGCATAAAGGAGCTCAGGTCACACTTACTCATTGTCTACAGTACTCAGTTGCATTACTTTATTATGAGCATAACAATTGGCGATGAGATAACGAACAACCACGCTTAAATGAAGAGAACTGTTGGTATCCTGGAGAAATTCTCAGAAGGGGATGATTGGGAGGCCTTCGTGGAGCGAATGGACCAATGCTTTGTAGTCAACGAGCTGGAAGGGGATGAGACCACTGCCAAACGAAGGGCGATCCTCCTCACCGTCTGCGGGGCAACACCCTATGGCCTCATGAAGAATCTTCTCGCTCCGATAGAACCAGCAACCAAATCCTATGAAGAACTGTGTACGCTGGTCCAAAAGCACCTAAATCTGAAGGATAGCGTTCTGATGGCGAGGTATCGATTCTACACGTGTCAGCAGTCTGAAGGCCAGGAAGTGATGAGCTACGTTGCTGAACTAAGGCGCCTTGCAGGACATTGCAAATTCGATGGATTCCTTGAGCAAATTCGATGGATTCCTTGAGCAAATGCGAAAAGACTTTTTTGTGCTTGACATTGGCCATGAGGTTATCCTTCGCAAACTGTTGACTGTTGAAACACCGAATCTGAGCAAAGCCACTCACTCACCTACTCACTCCCACTCACCCACTCACTCACATTCACTCACTCACTCCAACTCACTTACTCACTCCCAGTCACTTACTCACTCACTCACCCACCCACCCACTCACTCACTCACCCACACTCACCAAATCACTCATTCACTCACTCTCCCACTCATCACTCACTCACTCACTCCAATGTTGGGGATGTCCAGAACAGGGGACACAGTCTAAGAATAAGGGGTAGGCCATTTAGGACTGAGATGAGGAGAAACTTCTTCACTCAGAGAGTTGTTAACCTGTGGAATTCCCTACCGCAGAGAGTTGTTGATGCCAGTGCATTGGATATATTCAAGAGGGAGTTAGATATGGCCCTTACAGCTAAAGGGATCAAGGGGTATGGAGAGAAAGCAGGAAAGGGATAGTGAGGGAATGATCAGCCATGATCTTATTGAATGGTGGTGCAGGCTCGAAGGGCTGAATGGCCGACTCCTGCCTATTTTCTATGTTTCTATGATAGCCCAGGCATTTATGTCCACCAGCGATAACACCAAACAAATTTTGCAGCATAAAGAGATTTCGGCAAGTACTGTACACAAAGTAACATCGTTTTCAGGCAGAACTTAAACGCCGGCAGCTGCACGACCTCAGATAACCTAGAGACCACCATCAACCATTAATTCGAGGCAGTTAACACCTTGTTGGTGCTGTGGAGGTGATCATCGAGCCCATCAATGCTGCTTCAAACACTATGTGTGCAAAAGCTGTGGAACAATGGGACACCTCCAGCGAATGTGCAGATGAGCTGCAAAACCTGCAAACCATCACATTGCAGAGGAGAACAGATCCATGGCGGATCAGGCTGAACTAGAGACTCGAACCGAGGAGCAGAAGTGTACAGGTTACACACTTTCACCACGAAATGCCCACCAATCATGCTAAAAGTTTAACTGGATCGAATTCCAGTATCCATGGAACTGGACAAGGGTGCGAGACAGTCTATCATGAGCAAAAAGGCCTTCGACAGGCTGTGGTGCAACAAGGCACACAGGCCCAATCTTAGCTCCGTTCATACCAAGGTAACAACTTACACTAAAGATCTGATCCCTGTAATTGACAGCACAGCAGTAAAAGTCTCCTATGATGGAGCAGTGCACGAACTCCCACTATGGATTGTACCAGGAGATAGCCCCACACTGTTCGGCAGAAGCTGGCTGGGAAAAATCTGTTGGAATTGGGACAGTATCCGAGCACTCTCGTCCATCGACAACACCTCGTGCCCAGGTTCTGAGCAAGTTCCCGTCATTGTTTCAGCCAGGCATCGGAAGTTTCTCAGGGTCACAGGTACAGATCCACTTGGTTCCTGGTACACACAAGGCATGGGCGGTACCATATATGATGCGAGAGAAAGTGAAAATTGAGCTGGACAGGCTGCAGCGAGAAGGCATCATCGCGCCGATGGAGTTCAATGAGTGGGCCAGTCCTATTGTTCCAATTCTCAAAGGTGACGACACGGTCAGAATTTGTGGGTACTATAAAGTAATGATTAACTGTTTTTTGCTACAGGACCAGTACCCACTACCTAAGGCAGATGACCTATTTGTGACTCTGGCTGGAGGAAAGAATTTCACCAGGTTGGACCTGATCTCGACTTACATGACGCAGGAGCTGGTGGAATCTTCGGAAGGCCTCACCTGCATCAACACGCACAAAGGTTTGTTCATCTACAATAGGTGCCCATTTGGGATTTGATCGGCCGTGGCAATTTTCCAAAGGAACATGGAGAGTCTGCTACAGTCGGTTCTGCACACCGTTGTTTTCCAGGACAACATACTGGTCACAGGTCGGGACACCATCGAACACTTGCAGAACCTGGAAGAGGTTCTAAGTCAGCTAGATCGCGAGGGACTCAGGTTGAAATGCGTGAAGTGTGTTTTCCTGGCGCCAGAGGTCGAGTTCTTAGGGAGAAGAATCGCGGCAGACGGCATCAGACCAACCGACACCAAGACAGATATCATCAAGAATGCGCCGAGACCACAGAACGTGACAGAGCTGAGATCGTTCTGGGGACTTCTCAACTATTTTGGTCATTTCCTACCCGGTTTAAGCACCTTGCTAGAACCCCTACATGTGCTACGCAAGGGAGACGACTGGATATGGGGGAAATCACAAGAGGCTGCTTTTGAGAAAGCCAGAAATCTGTTATGTTCCAACAAACTGCTTGACTTGTATAACCCATGTAAACGCTTAGTGCTAGCTTGCGATGTGTCTTCATACGGGATTGGGTGTGTGTTACAACAAGCTAACGAATCGGGAACATTGCTACCAGTCGCCTGTGCATCCAGGAGCTTGTCCAAGGCCAAAAGGGCCTATAGCATGATTGAAAAAGAAGCTCTGGCATGTGTTTACGGGGTGAAAAAAATGCACCAGTATCTCATGTTTGGTCTCATGTTTGAGCTGGAAACTGACCATAAGCCACTCATATCGCTATTCTCAGAGAGCAAAGGGATTAATACCAATGCCTCTGCCCGCATCCAAACATGGGCGCTCACGCTGGCTGCATACAACTATGTAATCCACCACAGACCAGGCAGAGAAATGCACTGATGCTCTCAGTTGGCTACCATTGCCCACCACCGGGGTAGAAATGGTACAGCCTGCAGACTTGCTCTTGGTGATGGATGCATTTGCAAACGAAAAGGCACCCGTTCCAGCCCGCCAGATCAGGACCTAAACCAGCCAGGATCCTTCACTATCTCTTGTAAAAAACTGTGTCCTCCATGGGAGCTGGTCCAGCTTCCCAGCGGAAATGCATGAAAAGATCAAGCAGTTCCAGCGGCGCAAAGACGAAATGTCCATACAGGTGCACTTTCTTTTGTGGGGTAATCTCGTGGTTTTGTCCAAGAATCATGGAAAGATAGAAATTAGATGCAGGAGCAGGCCAAACGGCCCTTCGAGCCTGCACCGCCATTCAATAAGATCATGGCTAATCATTCAACCTCAGTACCCCTTTCCTGCTTTGTCTCCATACCCCTTGATCCCTTTGGCCGTAAGGACCATATCTAACTCCTTTTTGAATATATCTAATGAACTGGACTCAACAACTTTCTGCGGTAGAGAATTCCACAGGTTCACAATTCTCTGAGTGAAGAAGTTTCTCCTCATCTCGGTCCTAAATGGCTTACCCCTTATTCTTAGACTGTGACCCCTGGTCCTGGAACTCCCCAGCTACGGGAACATTCTTCCTGCCTTGAACCTGTCCAGTCCCATCAGAATTTTATATGTTTCCATGAGACCCCCTCTCATTCTTCTAAACTCCAGTGGATACAAGCCCAGTTGATCCAGTCCCTCCTCATATGTCAGTCCTGCCATCCCGGGAATCAGTCTGGTGAACCTTCGCTGCACTCCCTCAATAGCAAGAATGTCCTTCCTCAGATTTGGAGACCAAAACTAACAGAATATTCAAGGTGTGGCCTCAGCAAGGCCCTGTACAACTGCAGTAAGACCTCCCTGCTCCTATACTCAAATCCCCTAGCTATGAAGGCCGACATGCCATTTGCCGCCTTCACTGCCTGCTGTACCTGCATGCCAAACTTCAATGACTGATGTACCATGACACCCAGGTCTCGCTGCACCTCCCCTTTTCCTAATCTGTCACCATTCAGATAATATTCTGCCTTCCTGTTTTTGCCACCAAAGTGGATAACCTCACATTTATCCACATTATACTGCATCTCCCATGCATTTGCTCACTCACCTAACCTGTCCAAGTCACCCTGCAGTCTCTGAGCATCCTCCTCACAGCTCACACCGCCACCCAGCTTAGTGTCATCTGCAAACTTGGCGATATTATACTCAATTCCCTCATCTAAATCATTGATGTATCTTGTAAATAGCTGGGGTTCCAGCACTGAGCCCTGCGGCACTCCACTAGTCACTGCCTGCCATTCTGAAAAGGACCCGTTTATTCTGACTCTCTATCCACGTCAATACATTAAACCCAATACCATGTGCTTTAATTTTGCACACTAATCTCTTGTGTGGGACCTTGGCAAAAGCCTTTTGAAAGTCCAAATACACCACATCCACTGTGTCCACTCTACTAGTTACATCCTCAAAAAATTCTCGAAGATTTGTCAAGCATGATTTCCCTTTCATAAATCCATGCTGACTTGGACCGATCCTGTCACTACTTTCCAAATGCGCTGCTATTTCATCTTTAATAATTGATTCCAACATTTTCCCCACCACCGATGTCAGGCTAACCAGTCTATAATTCTCTGTTTTCTCTCTCCCTCCTTTTTTAAAAAGTGGTGTTACTTTGCTACCCTCCAGTCCATAGGAACTGATCCAGAGACAATAGAATGTTGGGAAATAATCTGCATCCACTATTTCTCAGGCCTTAAGTACTCTGGAATGCAGCTTATCAGCCCCTTGAGATTTATCGGCCTTCAATCCCATCAATTTCCCGAACACAATTTCCTGACTAATAAGGATTTCCTTCAGTTCCTCCTTTTCGCTAGACCCTCGAATCCCTAGTGTTTCCGGAATGTTATTTGTGTCTTCCTTAGTGAAGGCAGAACCAAAGTATTTGTTCAATTGGTCTGCCATTTCTTTGTTTCCCTTATAAATTCACCAGATTCTGTCTGCAAAGGACCTACATTGGTCTTCACTAATCGTTTTCTCTTCACATATCTATAAAAGCTTTTGCAATCAGTTTATATGTTCTCTGCAAGCTTCCTCTCATACTTTATTTTCCCCTCCTAATTATACCCTTTGACCTCCTATGCTGAATTCTAAATTTCTCCCAGTCTTCAGATTTGCTGCTTTTTCTGGCCAATTTATATGCCTCTTCTTTGGATTTAACACGATCCCTAATTTCCCTTGTTAGCCACGGTTGAGCTACCTTCGCCTTTTTATTTTTTACTCCAGACAAGGATGTACAATTGTTGAAATTCATCCATGTAATCTATAAATGTCTGCCATTGCCTATCCACTGTCAACCCTTTAAGTATTATTTGACAGTCCATCCGAGCCGATTCATGTCTCATACTGTGAATGTTTAAAAATGTATAGAGACATTGAAGTTGAGAACGTGGGAATTGTATAGGGACAGTATAAGCTAACAAAGAATTCATGGAGGAATAGCCATGACATCTCAGACTCGAGACTGCGAAATGTTACAACACTAACACATATTGAAACAAAACCCACAGCTTGCAGAAAAACCTCAAGGTCTTATTAAATCATGTTATTAACCTGAAACATTAACAGAAGGTTTTTGTTTAAAATCAGACCATACTTAGGTCGGCTTATGAGTGGACAAAGGGAAAGAGGGATCAAAAGAGATAGGCTGAACTAGGATGTCACTCTAACCCTATCTCGTTATCTTTTGCCGAAAATGTATAACTGTCATCCCTTTACAATGTAACGTCACTTTGTCCGTAGGAAGTGGGTGCGATCTATCAGAGTTGCATTCTGTCTGATAAGGTCCCCGATCGGGATTTGCTTTTGAAATAAAAGCTTGCTTTGTTTAAAGCACAAACGGTATTTGTTTCAGTAATTTTGCTGAACCAGATTGAAAGAAAAGAATCCACATTTACATTTGGTGTCAGAAGTGGGATCTCAACGGACGACTGCCGAAAACTTGCGAATTAAGAGCCAGACTAGCCTTGGACGAGACGAGGGGAAAGTGGCCACTGGAGTGAGTATGATTTCAATACTGCTCCAGTTTCCCCCGGTTTCAAAAGTCTGAGGAAAGTTTAGCCACTCGCTGGTTCTCAGGTAGTGTCTGAACGAGATCCAGGACAATCTGGTGAATACCTTTCAAACTTAGAATAGGGATAGAGATAGGGAAATTGCGCGGTGACGCAAACCAAGCGGCGACTTGGAAAGATAGGTTAGAATAGGTAAGTCTTGCGCGGTGACGCAAACCAAGCGGCGACTTGGAAAGAGTAGATTCGTGCGGTGACACGGAAAGTAGGGATAGTTAGAGCTAGATAGGGATAGATGATCAATCATGGATCCAAAAATTAATAGGAAAGAAAAGAGACTCTTGTGAACGTCTGTTTAAATGAGAAATGCTTGTGTGATTTTTACTGTAAAAAAAAAAGCCGGGGAGTTGTGGTTTGTTTTAGCTCCACCTACTTTTTCAAACAGAATGAAAGTTTTTTTAACCCTTCGTAGTGTTGTCCTGTATGTGGGAAGTTTAAGAGTGTGAACCTTATTGAATTACGTATATTCGGATGATAAGTTACGGAGCCAGGAAATGCACAAAGGATAGGTTTGTTGAGTAAAAAAAAAAGAAAAAAATACATGGTCCCGGTGGTTAAAAAAAAGGATTTGACATGCTCACTTACTTGTCGAAAGAAAACATTCAGAGAAGGCACAGCAAAACAACTGAGATGGATTCAAAAGGATTCAAAAAAAATATTATATTAAATAACACGACCTTGAGGCTGGAACAATTGAGATAACGAAAAGCAGTCCACAGCCTACGTGCCAGACTTCCCTCTAGTTATGGAAAAGACAAAAAAAAAGTAACGTACTAAATAGGTGCTAAAAAAAAATGTTCTGAGATTTTAAATTATGAGAAAAATTCCACTGCAATCTAAAAAAAATTACTCCTGTCCAGTTGGCAGAAACACTCCATTAAATTAGGGCTTTCATTGACAGAAGGAGGACATATTAAAAACCGTAGACGTCTTAAAGAAAGAGTGCACGCACGAGAAACGTACTCAGAGTTCCACTGGGACCTCTGAGAAATGTATCGATAGACTACGTAGTTAAAATGGTTGGCTTTGCATTGACCGAGGCTGATGACGAAATTGAATTTCAGTAAACAAATAGCTATTAAAAATTTGTGGTCTCGTTTTAAATCAATTAAAAAATATATCTTTGGCAAGTACTTGAATAAGAAGTTAAAAACATTGGAGTTTAATCAAATACTGCCTTTCCTGATGAAAAGATTTTTTTTTCAGATGGTTACGTGAAGTCACGTAATGACATCAGGTCTTCTTACAAACCTGCAAATGAGTTAACCCTTTCCATTGACAGCCGTTTCATACTGAACATTATCAATTTGGATTTCTTAATAGAAAAAGACTCACCTAACAGAGGAATGGTGCGATAGTCAGAATAAAAATAAAAACAGAACTAGCTTATGTCATAATACTTGCCTGATACAATAAAGAAATAGATACTCAAACAAAACAAATTGAAGAGTTAAAAGGCTAAGATAAATAAGCTGAAAGGGATCCACAAACCCAACTTAACCCTGACCTCCGATTTCACGGAGTGACCTCGACATGCATGGATATAATGCAGAATCAAGGGACCTATGGGCCCTGGTAAAGCAAACCCTGAGCCCAACTGAGCATGCCCGATTTCTAACTCACCTAGGACATGCTACTCATGATGCATTGTTGGTTGCTCACCCTAACGATGTCCAGGATCGCCTAAACGCTATCTTTAATGCTCTCACCACGACCCTTCAGAAGCCCATCAGTATGGCCGCAGTATTAGAAACTAAACCCAAACGAGAAGAAACTGCCGATGAATTCATGGAAAGATTTATTGAAATATACGGAAGTCAATAAACCGCAGATGTCCAAGCCTTTAAGGAACTAAAGACAGCCCTGCTGCAAGCTCTGGCTTTGGGCCGGCCCCTCTATGACCGGCCCTTTCAACTGTACTGTACAATCCTGAAAGACTGTGCTACTGCTGTCTTAACTCAGAAACACGGGGATAAGCATAGACCCCGTTGCCTTGGAGCACCCTGTATGCACTCAAATATTAACCGCCATCTACAATAGCCTTCAATCTGTTGCCAACCTTACCCTCCAGCAGGATATTGTTGTGTACACCTCTCACTCCGTAGCTGCCCTCCTGGGCCAACTGCAGACTCAACACCTTACCATGGCCAGGCAAAGCAGATATGAGATCTACTTACAAAACAATCCTAAGCTGATCTTTCGGCACTGTGCTGCAATTAATCCAGCCTGTTTTCTTACTGAGCCGCCCCAAGATGAGGAAGAACCCAGTCATGATTGTTTTAGTTGATGTACCACTGGAAGATCCACATCAGTCAGGGAAGATTACGCCATAGTAAACCAGGAGAATCAGGTCTTGGAATCTGCCGCTTTTGAAACTGCCTATTCTGCCCAACAAGCTGAACTATTCGCCCTCACCCGAGCCTGTATCTTGGCCAAAGATCTCAAAGTCAATATCTATACCGACTCTAGGTATGCCTTTGGGGTGGCCCATGATTTCGGACAATTATGGAAAAATAGGGGATTCCTAACCTCACAGGGGAATGAGATATCCCATAAGCAACTAGTATCTGATTTGTTGCAAGCCCTCATGCTCCCCAAGCACATTGCCGTTGTTAAATGTACCGCCCACACCACTGGAAAATCCCCGGTTGATATAGGGAACCACTGTGCTGACAAAGAGGCTAAACAGGCCTCTCGTGACCAACAGATGGTAGTGCCCAAAATTATGATTCAGACTAAAAATCCTGTGAAGGATAAGTTAGCCTCAGAAAAACCAATGCCAACCATCCAAGATGTTATAAAAGCACAGGAGGACGCTCCTGAAAAAGATAAACTGTTGTGGAAATATTATGCATGTACTTATGACAATGTTTCTAAACTCTGGACCACTCCCGCGGAACAGATTTGCATGTTTGACGAGTTGGCTCTATGGGTTATTGAATGTATGCATTTTGTTACTCATTGTGGAGCAAGGACCACGAGTGACACACTTTTGGCTACTTGGTGGCACCCTAGACTCCAGGCGCTCGCCCAGAACATCAGTAGTCGTTGCCTGGTTTGCCAGCAACATAATCCAGGGAAGGGAGTCCCCTGTGATTGGGGTAAAACGCCCCTACCCGAAGGTCCCTTTGAGACATTTCAGTTGGACTACATTGAGTTGCAAAAAGTTCAGTGTTACAAATATGTGTTAGTAATAGTAGATGTGTTTAGCAGATGGATTGAAGCCTACCCTACCCTGGAGAATAAGGCTCAAACTGTTGTTAAGGTGTTAATGAGGGAAATTGTTTCTAGATATGGTATCTCAGCTCGACTGATGACCACCTATGTTCTTTCTCTGACTCAGGCTCTGCGACTAGCTCACAACCAGGTTCAAGATGCTCACCTTGACCTCCCAGTTTTACCCGAATTGTCCCTCATGGCTCCAGGGAAGTATGGATTCGGAAGGGATTAGAGCCACAATGGGAGGGGCCTTTTCAGGTGTTACTCACTACCCCCACTGCAGCCAAGGTTGAGGGGAAAAGTGCCTGGGTTCACCTGCACCACTGCAAGCTCACCACCCTCTAACGAACCTATTTTACTGGTTATTCTAACTCCTGTTTCTGTTCCAGACTTCCTCTTCTCCATAGCTGAACAAGGCCGTTGGCATCCTAATTGGAACGTGGACCAGTTTGAACTTTTACCCGTAGTGATAGACAGCCAGCTACACCGACGGTGATCTGAGAAGAGAGACGGGAAAACTGAACTCTTTTAATCAACAAAATAATTGGACTATTTATCTGAATCCTGAGCCATAAGATGAAACTGTGTCTGTATGCCACAGTCTGTATAATAGTGTTGATATATGACAGTTTCAGTGCATGGGAAGGGAGACAGAGACGAGAGCTCCATGTAAACACCTTTTTGTACATGTCTTATGTTTATGTGCAAAATGGGAACTTTTCTAGATGTTGGGTGTGTTCACATATCCCTATACATTCCAAAGGGGGAATTCCTTTGCGCCCCGTTCCACTGACCCTAACTGAGACTGTCAGATGGATTCAGAGCCAAACTATCACGAGAGGAGGGGGGGCCAATACAAATACGAGAGAGGAAAGGCGGGTCAAAAGAGGGATCACAGAGATCAGGAGGAGTATCATACCGTTACCACATGAACGACCACGGGGAGGTCACCAAGTGGGAGAGTGCTGGAGATCCCATTAGTCAGACATTCCAGGGATGGTACCAACCAACCTACAACCGTGAAAAGGAACCCCCATTCATAGCCCTGACCAATACCTCAGGGATTGGGAGGCCAACCGGGGACATATGTCTAACCCGAAATGACACCAGTAACAAGGGACATATCGTAGGGTACAGCAATTGCCCACACAGTCTCAACCTCACCACAGGTGCACGAGTCACCATCCACTCTCACGATCCGAATCCTTGGTTGCCTTGGCGATGGACAGGGTTCTGATATCTGGGATATGTGGTGCCATTTGTGCGGCAAGTACGTACCCTGGCGGAAGCACATGCCTCCAGCCGATACAAGCGAGCCATCACCCCCACCGACAAGTTCTTTGGGGTCTTAATGTTCCCAATCGGGATAAGACGTCTCATGGACGAAGTACAGAACCTAGAAACGATATTGGAACAGATAGCTAACCATACTGCTGAAGCTCTGGAGGGCATCACAGCTGAAATGGTAGCAATAAGGACCGTAGCATTACAAAACCGAATGGCCCTCGATTACCTGTTAGCTGAGAAAGGGGGAACATGTGCCCTGATAGGATCTGAATGTTGCACTTACATTCCTGATTGTTCAGAAAACATAACCAATCTCGCTGATCACATAAGAAGGGAGGTGAAGAAGTTATCCACACCAGCAGAAGGATCTAGCTGGTTTGATTGGCTATCAGATGGATTTTGGAGATCCTATCTAATTGTTGGTTGCCTTAACCTTTGTTGTAAAGTAATGATGGCAAGGTTAGCAAACCCTCTTGTGGTCAAGGGCTCCCGAGTTATGATTCAACGAACTAAAGAACTAGTCGACACTAACAACAATATGATTCAGGAAATAGAGTGTGAACGGATGAATGCGATACTCCTAGAATGATCCTAAGTGTTATCATGGAATGATAAAAGGGGGGAATGTGAATGTTTAAAAATGTATAGAGACATTGAAGTTGAGAACGTGGGAATTGTATAGGGACAGTATAAGCTAACAAAGAATTCATGGGGGAATAGCCATGACATCTCAGATTTGAGACTGCGAAATGTTACAACACTAACACATATTGAAACAAAACCCACAGCTTGCAGAAAAACCTCAAGGTCTTATAAAATCATGTTATTAACCTGAAACATTAACAGAAGGTCTTTGTTTAAAATCAGACCATACTTAGGTCGGCTTATGAGTGGACAAAGGGAAAGAGGGATCAAAAGTGATAGGCTGAACTAGGATGTCACTCTAGCCCTATCTTGTTATCTTTTGCCGAAAATGTATAACCGTCGTCCCTTTACAATGTAACATCACTTTGTCCGTAGGAAGTGGGTGCGATCTATCAGAGTTGCATTCCTTCTGTCTGATAAGGTCCCCGATCGGGATTTGCTTTTGAAATAAAAGCTTGCTTTGTTTAAAGCACAAATGGTATTCGTTTCAGTAATTTTGCTGAACCAGATTGAGAGAAAATAATCTACATTTACAGCTCAACCGTGCTAACAAGGGAAATTAGGGATAGTGTTAAATCCAAGGAAGAGGCATATAAATTGGCCAGAAAAAGCAACAAACCTGAGGACTGGGAGAAATTTAGAATTCAGCAGAGGAGAAAGGGTTTAATTAGGAGGGGGAAAATCATCATCATAGGCAGTCCCTCGCAATGAGGATGACTTGCTTCCACGCCAAAATAGGATGAGTTCACAGGTGTTTCAATAAAGAACCTAATATTCCAGGTCCTGAACTACATCCCAAAGGGTGGAAGATGACTGTGCATGCATTTTTTTAACGTTTGATGGCCGTTGCACACCAGCCACCACACAGGCTTGACAGAGCTAGGTCTTGGTCCAGTGGCGAGGATTAACCAGGACGACTGAAGACCAGCTCTGTTGCATGGACCTAGTGCACACACATATCACAGTGTGGGCTGGCCCGTGTTGCCCCTGGGCCCCTGGCCCCGAACTCACGCCTCTCCTGGGCCCCAATCACATCCCTCCACAGTCTCTCGCCGCTTCTTCGCCCCGACCTCGCTGCTCCTGCTGCACCGACCCATGGTCCAATCATCAACCTGGACCTTGATGATGTCACTCTTTGCTGCCTTCACAGCTCGCGTTGCTCCCTGAAGCTGCATGCCTCCATGCTGCTCCCTGGGCCGCATGCTGCTCCTTTTATGACCCTGACCTGCCATAACATATCCCGATCTTCCAATATAACATGGACAGGGTATCCGGTCATTTATCACATTGCTGTTTGTGGGAGCTTGCTGTGTTCAAATTGGCTGCCGCGTTTCCCACAGTACAACAGTGACTACACTCCAAAAGTACTTCATTGGCTGTAAAGCATTTGAGATGTTTGGTGGACATGAAAGGCACTATATCAATGCAAGTCTTTCTTTCTTAATACAAAAGCAAAATACTGCAGATGCTAAAGTCTGAAATAATAACAAACTGCTGGAAATCTCAGCAGGTCAGGCAACATCTGAGAGAAAAAAGAGAGTATAAGAACATAAGAATTAGGAACAGGAGTAGGCCGTCTAGCCCCTCGAGTCTGCTTCGCCATTCAATAAGATCATGGGTGATCTGGCCGTGGACTCAGCTCCACTTACCCGCCCGCTCCCTGTAACCCTTAATTCCCTTATTGGTAAAAAATCTATCTATCTCTGACTTGAATACATTCAATGAGCTAGCCTCAACTGCTTCCTTGGGCAGAGAATTCCACAGATTCACAACCCTCTGGGAGAAGAAATTCCTTCTCAACTCAGTTTTAAATTGGCTCCCCCGTATTTTGAGGCTGTGCCCCCTAGTTCTAGTCACCCTGACCAGTGGAAACAGCCTCTCTGCCTCTATCTTGTCTATCCCTTTCATGATTTTAAATGTTTCTATAAGATCACCCCTCATCCTTCTGAACTCCAACGAGTAAAGACCCAATCTACTCAATCTATCATCATAAGGTAAGCCCCTCATCTCCGGAATCAGCTAGTGAATTGTCTCTGTACCCCCTCCAAAGCCAGTATATCCTTCCTTAAGAAAGGTGACCAAAACTGCACACAGTACTCCAGGTGCGGCCTTACCAATATCCTATACAGTTGCAGCAGGACCTCCCTGCTTTTGTACTCCATCCCTCTCGCAATGAAGGCCAACATTCCATTCGCCTTCCTGATTACCTGCTGCACCTGCAAACTAACTTTTTGGGATTCATGCACAAGGACCCCCAGGTCCCTCTGCACCTCAGCATGTTGTAATTTCTCCCCATTCAAATAATATTCCCTTTTACTGTTTTTTTTCCCAAGGTGGATGACCTCACACTTTCCGACATTGTATTCCATCTGCCAAACCTTAGCCCATTCGCTTAACCTATCCAAATCTCTTTGCAGCCTCTCTGTGTCCTCTACACAACCCGCTTTCCCACTAATCTTTGTGTCATCTGCAAATTTTGTTACACTACTCTCTGTCCCCTCTTCCAGGTCATCTATGTATATTGTAAACAGTTGTGGTCCCAGCACCGATCCCTGTGGCACACTACTAACCACCGATTTCCAACCCGAAAAGGACCCATTTATCCCGACTCTCTGCTTTCTGTTCGCCAGCCAATTCTCTATCCATGCCAATACATTTCCTCTGACTCCGCATACCTCTATCTTCTGCAGTAACCTTTTGTGTGGCACCTTATCGAATGCCTTTTGGTAATCTAAATACACCACATCCATCGGTACACCTCTATCCATCATGCTCGTTATATCCTCAAAGAATTCCAGTAAATTAGTAAACCATGATTTCCCCTATGAGAGGAAGCTTGCAGGAAACATAAAAACTGACTGCAAAAGCTTCTGTAGATATGTGAAGAGAAAAAGATAAGTGAAAACAAACGCTAGGTCGCTTGCAGTCAGAATCAGGTAAATTTATAATGGGGAACAAAGAAATGGCAGGCCAATTGAACAAATACTTTGGTTCTGTCTTCACTAAGGAAGACACAAATAACCTTTCAGAAATATTAGGGGACCGAGGGTCTAGCGAGAAGGGGAAACTGAAGGAAATCCTGATTAGTCAGGAAATTGTGTTACGGAAATTTATGGGATTGAAGGCCGATAAATCCCCAGGGCCTGATAGACTGCATCCCAGAGTACTTAAGAAAATGGTCCTAGAAATAGTGGATGCATTGGTGGTCATTTTCCATTATTCTATCGATTCTGGATCAGTTTCTATAGATTTAAGGGCAGCGAGTGTAATACCACTTTTTTAAGAAGTGAACGAGAAAACCGAATTAAAGACCGGTTAGCCTGACATCAGTAGTGGGGAAAATGTTGGAATCAATTATTAAAGATGTAACAGCAGCGCATTTGGAAAGCAGTGACAGGATCGGTCCAAGTCAGCATGGATTTATGAAAGGGAAATCATGCTTGACAAATCTTCGAGAATTTTTTGAGGATGTAACTAGTAGAGTGGACAAGGGAGAGCCAGTGGATGTGGTGTATTTGTACTTTCAAAAGGCTTTTGACAAGGTCCCACAAAAGAGATTAGTGTGCAAAATTAAAGCACATGGTATTGGGGGGTAATGTAATGACGTGGATAGAGAACTGGTTGGCAGACAGGAAGCAAAGAGTAGGCATAAATGGGTCCTTTTCAGAATGGCAGTTAGTGACTAGTGGGGGAACCGCAAGGTTCAGTGCTGAGACCTCAGATATTCACAATATACATTAATGATTTAGACAAAGGAATTGAATGTAATCTCTCCAATTTTGCAGATGACACTAAACTGGGTGGCAGTGTGAGCTGTGAGCAGGATGTTAAGAGGCTGCAGGGTGGCTTGGACAGGTTGCATGAGTGGGCAAATGCATGGCAGATGCAGTATGATGTAGATAAATGTGAGGTTATCCAATTTGGTGGCAAAAACACGAAGGCAGAATATTACCTGAATGGTGACAGATTCGGAAAAGGGGAGGTGCATCGAGATCTGGGTGTCATGGTACATCAGTCATTAAAAGTTGGCATGCAGATATAGCAGCCAGTGAAGGCGGCAAATGGCATGTTGGCCTTCATAGCGAGGGGATTTGAGTATAGGAGCAGGGAAGTATCATTGCAGTTGTACAGGGCCTTGGTGAGGCCACACCTTGAATATTGTGTACAGTTTTGGTCTCCTAATCTGAGGATGGACATTCTTGCTATTGAGGGAGTGCAGCAAAGGTTCACCAGACTGATTCCTGGGATGGCAGGACTGACATATGAAGAAAGACTGGATTGACTAGGCTTATATTCACTGGAATTTAGAAGAATAAGAGGGGATCTCATATAAACACAAAATTCTGACGGGATTGGACAGGTTAGATGCAGGAAGAATGTTCCGGATGTTGGGGAAGTCCAGAACCAGGTGTCACATTCTAAGGATAAGGGGTAAGCCAATTAAGACTGAGATGAGGAGAAACTTCTTCACTCAGAGAATTTTGAACCTGTGGAATTCTCTACCACAGAAAGTTGTTCAGGCCAGTTCGTTCGATATATTCAACAGGGAGTTAGAGGTGGCCTTTACAGCTAAAGGGATATGGGGAGAAAGCATTGAATGGTGGTGCAGGCTCGAAGGGCCGAATGGCCTATTCCTGTACCTATTTTCTATGTTTCTATAACGAGCAAAAATCTGGCAGATGGACCATGTGGTAAAATGTCAGGTTATCCCCTTTGGTAGGAAAAAGAAAAAACAAAATTATTTAAATGGGGATTATTGCAAAATGCTGTAGTACAAAGGGATCTGGAGGTTCTTCTACATGAAACTCAAAAAGTTAGCATGCAAGTACAGCAAGTAATCAGGAAGGCAAATGGAATACTGGCCTTTATTGCAAGAGGGATGGAGTATGAAAGTAGGGAAGTCCTGCTACACCTGTACAGGGCACTGGTAAGACCACACCTGGAGTACTGCGCACAGTTTTGGTCTGGACTTGTCTCTATTCCCGTGCCGAGGGGATTGCTGCACCAGATGGGAGGGGCAACATTTGGGGACACGAATTCCCCACCAATTCCCATTCCCCTTCTTTCTGGTGGATAATGGAGGGGCCACTGTGTGTAATGTGCAAGTCAGGAAGAATTGTCAGCAAGCTCTTTCTAATTGGACATTTTATTCAGTCGAAACTTTCACACACTATTGCAGATTTTGTACCAAAGATCAATTTAGGATTAAAGTAAAAGTTCATAATTTTATTGCAAACTAACTTTCTGTTGAGAGTTGCTGAATTAAGGGGAAAGATAACACACAGCGTTTCTTAAATGGACACTGCAGCCCCGAGAACACAATCAGCAATATATCCTGAATATTAAAGTCCAGCCCAGTTATAGGGTTATTAACATCAGCAGAAACAAATCCCAACTGTCAGAATGAACATGGTTCAGTCGGGATGTGATTAACAGCAGTAATAACAGCAGATTCCAACCCCTGCAGTCACTTGTGAACTCGCTGGTGTGTTAGCAGGTGGGATGACCGAGTGAATCCCTTCCCACACTCTGAGCAGGTGAATGGCCTCTCCCCAGTGTGAACTCGCTGGTGTGTCAGCAGCGTGGATGACCGAATGAATCCCTTCCCACACTCTGAGCAGGTGAATGGCCTCTCCCCAGTGTGAACTCGCTGGTGTATCAGCAGTTCGGATGATCGAATGAATCCCTTCTCACACTCAAAGCAGGTGAACGGCCTCTCCCCAGTGTGAACTCGCTGGTGTCTCAGCAGGTCGGCTGAACATGTGAATCCCTTCCCACACTCAGAGCAGGTGAATGGCCTCTCCCCGGTGTGAACTCGCATGTGTATCAGCAGGCTGAATGACCGAGTGAATCCCTTCCCACACTCTGAGCAGGTGAATAGCCTCTCCCCAGTGTGAACTCGCTGGTGTGCCAGCAGGGTGGATAACCGAGTGAATCCCTTCCCACACTCAGAGCAGGTGAATGGCCTCTCCCTAGTGTGAACTCGCTGGTGTTTCCGCAAGTTGGATGACTGAGTAAATTCCATCCCACACTCAGAGCAAGTGAATGGCCTCTCCCCAGTGTGAACTCGCTGGTGTATCCGCAGGATGGATGAATAAGTGAATCCCTTCCCACACTCAGAGCAGGTGAACGGTCTCTCCCCGGTGTGAACTCGCCAGTGAGCTACAAGTTGGGATGACCCAGTGAATCCCTTCCCACTCTCTGAGCAGGTGAATGGCCTCTCCCCAGTGTGAACTCGCTGGTGTGCCAGCAGGGTGGATGACCGAGTGAATCCCTTCCCACACTCAGAGCAGGTGAACGGCCTCTCCCCAGTGTGAACTCGCTGGTGTCTCAGCAGGTCGGCTGAAAATGTGAATCCCTTCCCACACTCTGAGCAGGGGAATGGCCTCTCCCCAGTGTGAACTCGCTGGTGTGCCAGCAGGTTGGATGACTGAGTAAATCCCTTCCCACACTCAGCGCAGGTGAACGGCCTTGCCCCAGTGTGAGTGCGTTGGTGTGACTGCAGGTGGGATAATCGAGTGAATCCCTTCCCACACTCTGAGCAGGTGAACGGTCTCTCCCCAGTGTGACTGCGTCGATGAATTTCCAGCTCAGACGGTGATCTGAATACCTTCCCACAGTCACATTTCCACGGTTTCTCCATGGTGCGGGTATCCTTGTGACTCTCCATGGTTGGACGATGGGTTGAAGCCTCGCACACAACACGTTTACAGTTTCTTCGCGCTGTGAATGGTGCGATGATTTTTCAGTCTGTTTAATTGGTTAAAGCTCTTTCCACAGGCAGTGCACTGGAACACTCACTCGGGTGTGTGTGTCTCGGTGCTTTTCCAGTCACACTGATGTTTGATATCTTTTCCAACAGACAGAACAGACAAACATTTCTCCTTCCACTTTCAAAGGCCGATGATATTCAGGTCCTGATGAATCGATTGACTCTGTCAGATCTTGACGTGATGTTTGGTTTGTGTTTCCTGTCTGAAAATCTTCCCTTCTAATATTCTGTAAAAGGAGATAATAAAAGATTACCGCACAAGATAATAGTTCACGGGGTTGGGAGTAATATATTCGCATGGATAGGATTGGTTAACTAACAGAAAACAGAGATTCGGGATAAATTCTCAGTTTGGCAATCAGTAACTAGTGGGGTGTTGCAGGAATCAGTGTTGGGCCCCCAACTATTTACAATCTAGATTAATGAATTGGATGAAGGGACCGAGTGTAATGTTGCCAAGATGGGAGGAAATGTAATGTGCGAGGAGGACACAAAAAACCTGCAAAAGGACATAGACAGGCTAAGTGAGTGGGCAAAAATTTGGCAGATGGAGTATAATGTTGGAAAGTGTGAGGTTATGCACTTTGGCAGAAAAAAATTCGAAGAGCATGTTATTATTTAAATGGAGAAATATTTGCAGTACAGCGGGACCTGGGGAGTCCTGCTGCATGAAACACAAAAGGTAAGTATGCGGGTACAGCAAGTGAACAGGAAGGCCAATGGAATCTTGGCCTTTATTGCAAAGGAGACGTTGTATAAAAGCAGGGATGTCTTGCTACAGTTATACGGGGTATTGGTGAGGCCACACCTAGAATACTGCATACAGTTTTGGTTTCCATATCTAAGAAAGGAGATACTTCTTTGGAGGCAGTTCAGAGAAGGTTCACAAGGTTGATTCCGGAGATGAGGGGGTTGACTTATGAGGAAAGGTTGAGAAGGTTGGGCCTCTACTCATTGGAATTCAGACGAATGAGAGGTGATTTTATCGAAACGTGTAAGATTATGAGGGAGCTTGACAAGGTGGATGCAGAGAGGATGTTTCCACTGATAGGGGAGACTAGAACTAGGGGCATAATCTTAGAATAAGGGGCCGCCCATTTAAAACTGAGATGAGGAGGAATGTCTTCCCTCAAATGATTGTAAATCTGTGCAATTTGCTGCCTCAGAGAGCTGTGGAAGCTGGCTCATTGAATAAATTTAAGACAGAGATAGACAATTTCTTAATCGATAAGGGAATAAGCGGTTATGGGGAGCAGACAGAGAAGTGGACCTGAGTCCATGATCGGCTCAACCATGATCGTATTAAATGGTGGAGCAGACTCGAGGGGCCGTATGGCCTACTTCTTCTGATGTTCTTATGCTGACTCTGGCTGGGTTCAGTTCTACACTCACTGGTTCCTCTCCCTCCCCTCCCCTGATGGTGCTGACTCTGGCTGGGTTCAGTTCTTCAATCACACGTTTCCCACTCTCTGCTCCTCTGATGGTGCTGACTCTGGCTGGGTTCAGTTCTTCAATCACACGTTCCTTTCTCTCTCCGCCCCTAAAGGTTCTGACTCTGGCTGGGTTCAGTTCCACACTCACTGGTTCCTCACCTCCCCTGAAGATGCTGACTCTGGCTGGGTTCAGTTCTACATTCACTGGTTCCCCTCTCTCTCCTCCCCTGATGCTGCTGACTCTGACTGGGTTCAGTTCTACAATAACTGGTTTCCTCTCTCTCTCCTCCTCTGAAGTGCTGGCTATCTTAGATCTGGTCCTGTGTAATGAGATAGGATTAATAAACAATCTCCGAATAAAGGAGTCCCTTGGAATGAGTGATCATAGCGTGGTTGAATTTCAAATTCAGATGGAGAGCGAGAAATTTGGATCTCAAACCAGCGTTCTAAGCTTAAATGATGGAGACTACAAAGGTATGAGGGCAAATTGGGCAAAAGTGGACTGGGAAAATAGATTGAAGTGTAGGACGGTTAAAGTGTCGGGCCAAATTACAGCAAAATTCTAAAGGGGCAAAGTGTGTTAAAAACACAAGCCTGAAGGCTCTGTGCCTCAATGCGAGGAGTATTCGGAATAAGGTGGACGAATTAACTACACAGAGAGCTGTTAACCGATATGATGTAATTGGCATCATGGAGACATGGCTCCAGGGTGACCAAGGCTGGGAACTCACCATCCAGGGGTATTCAACATTCAGGAAGGATAGACAGAATGGAAAAGGAGGTGGGGTGGCGTTGCTGGTTAAAGAGGAAATTAACACAATAGTAAGGAAGGACATTAGCTTGGATGATGTGGAATCAGTATGGATGGAGCTACGGAATACCAAAGAGCAGAAAACGCTAGTGGGAGTTATGTACAGACCACCAAACAGTAGTAGTGAGGTTGGGGGCAGCACCAAATAAGAAATTAGGGATGCGTGCAATAAAGGTACAGCAGTTATCATGGGCGATTTTAATCCACATATTGATTGGGCTAACCAAACTGGTAGCAATGCGGTGGAGGAGGATTTCCTGGAGTGTATTAGGGATGGTTTTCGAGACCAATATGTCGAGGAACCAACTAGAGAGCTGGCCATCCTAGACTGGTTGATGTGTAATGAGAGAGGACTAATTAGCAATCTTGTTGTGCGAGGCCCCTTGGGGGAAGAGTGACCATAATATGGTAGAATTCTTTATTAAGATGGAGAGTGAAACATAATTAAGGTGAAGATAGGCACATTTTTGAGCAATAAGGGAGTAAAGGGTTATGGGGAGCGGACGGGGAATTGGAACCTAATCCATGATCGGATCAGCAATTATCTTATTGAATGGGGAGCAGGCTCAAGGGGCCAAATGGTCTACACCTGCTCCAATTGCTTATGTTCTAGACAGTTTCCCCTCCGATTCTGGCTGGGTTCAGTTCTACACTCACTGGTTCCCCTCCCCTGAAGGTGCTGACTCTGGCTGAGTTCAGTTCTACACACACTGGTTCCCCTCCCCTGAAGGTGCTGACTCTGGCTGGATTCAGTTCTACACTCACTGGTTCCCCTCCCCTGAAGGTGCTGACTCTGGCTTGGTTCAGTTCCAGACACTGACATCATTCACATTGTTCCTGCACCAACATGGCCGCACATGCGCTTTGCTACTCACTGAATATAGATAGCAGACCGTTGAACCTGACTTCCTACACCAAAATGTCCGCCGTTAGCCTGGGCCTGTGACCGGGAGAAAGCCCCGAAGCTGCAACCGCCGATATTCCGGTTATTATTTCGGGCTTGCGGCGGGCACCGGTTGTTTATGAAGCCTCTCCGGCTCCCCGCTGGTTCATTACTCCGCTCTGTACCGATGAAAAGGACACTTCTGAGGAGCCTGCCCAAAACGTGTGGCTTCCGCCATTACCCGCACCGCACATGCTCCAAAGCCCCTCCCCCCCCAGGACCCGCGCCTGCGCACTGAGCTCCTGTAGTCTGGGAGCGGCACATTCTTCCCCGCGGGGCATGCTGGGTACATAAGACCATGAGAAATCGGAGCAGGAGTGGGCCACCCGGACCCCCGGGCCTGCTCCCCATTCAATAAGGTCATGGCTGATCTGATCATAGAGTCAACTCCACTTCCCTGCCCGCTCCCCAGAGCCCTTTACTCCCTTATCGCTCAAAAATCTGTCCATCTCCGCCTTAAATATATTCAATGAACCAGCCCCCGTGGCTCTCTGGGGCAGAGAATTCCAGATTTACAACCCTCTGAGAAAAGAAATTCCTCCTCATCTCAGTTTTAAATGGGCTGAGGAGAAAGGCTGCATTTGTGAATAGGACAGGATTTACTGTGATTGCATTGGACACTGAAACATGTTCATTCTGGCAGCTCTTGTTCGTTTCTGATGATCTTCAGAGCCCCTATACCTGAGCTGGAAATTGGTAGCCTGTATAAATGTTGAATAAATTATCTGTGTTTCAAACACAGTGTTTCGAATATTTGATTGCTCCATGATCACAGGAGACCAACTGATGTTCCATTTTAGTGCTTTTTCTTAATCTAACTTATATCACTTCTCACCTCGTTTGCCTTCTATCATATAAACCCCAAACTTGTTCTGTTTGAGGTCCTACAAGACGAATTTATGGAGCTAGGAGCTAAATTAAAAAGTAGGACCTCAAAGGTAGTAATCTCAGGATTGCTACCAATGCCACGTGCTGGTCAGAGTGGGAAGCGCAGGATAGCTCAGAGGAATACGTGGCTTGAGAAGTGGTGCAGAAGAGAGGGATTCAAATTCCTGGAATATTGAAACTGGTTCTGGGGGAGGTGGGACCAGTACAATTGATCTACACCTGGGAAGGACCGGAACCAATGCCGTAGGGGGAGTGTTTGCTAGTTCTGTTGGGGAGGGATTAGACTAATATGGTCGGGGGATGGGAACCTATGCAGGGAGACAGAGGGAAGTAGAATGGGGGCAGAAGCAAACCCATTGTAAATGTCAACAATTGTATTTAAGTGGTGTTCAGAGGGCAGTGTCATTAATTTAGAATTTTTTTACATCAACAACAATACCAGGAATCAGTGAGTGTAGGTGAACGGAGAAGGATTCAGGTGTAGAAAGAAGAAAAGTAAAAGTGGAGGGCAGAGAAACCCAAGACAAAAACCAAAAAGGGCCACATTACAGCAAAATTCTAAAGGGGCAAAGTGTGTTCGAAAGACAAGCCTGATGCGAGGAGTATTCGGAATAAGGTGGACGAATTAACTGCACAGATAGCTGTTAACAGATATGATGTAATTGGCATCACGGAGACATGGCTCCAGGGTGACCAAGGCTGGGAACTCAACATTCAGTGGTATTCAACATTCAGGAAGGATAGACAGAATGGAAAAGGAGGTGGGGTGGTGTTGCTGGTTAAAGAGGAAATTAACACAAGAGTAAGGAAGGACATTAGCTTGGATGATGTGGAATCAGTATGGATGGAGCTACGGAATACCAAAGGGCAGAAAACGCTAGTGGGAGTGATGTACAAACCACCAAACTGTAGTAGTGAGGTTGGGGACAGCATCAAATAAGAAATTAGGGATGCGTGCAACAAAGGTACAGCAGTTATTATGGGCGACTTTAATCTGCATATTGATTGGGCTAACCAACCTGGTAGCAATGCGGTGGAGGAGGATTTCCTGGAGTCTTTTACGGATGGTTTTCGAGACCAATATGCCGAGGAACCAACTAGAGGGCTGGCCATCCTAGGCTGGCTGATGTGTAATGAGAAAGGACTAATTAGCACTCTTGTTTGTGAGGCCCCTTGGGGAAGAGTGACCATAATATGGTAGAATTCTTTATTAAGATGGAGAGTGACACAGTTAATTTAGAGACTTGGGTCCTGAACTTAAGGAAAGGTAACTTCGATGGTATGAGACATGAATTGGCTAGAATAGACTGGTGAATGATACTTAACGGGTTGACGGTGGCTTGGCAATGGCAAACATTTAACGATCACATTGATGAACTTCAACAATTGTACATCCGTGTCTGGAGTAAAAATAAAACGGGGAAGGTGGCTCAACGGTGGCTAACAAGGGAAATTAAGTATAATGTTCAATCTAAGGAGGAGGCATATCAACTGGTCAGATAAAGCAGCAAATCTGAGGACTGGGAGAATTTTATAATTCAGCAGAGGAGGACAAAGGGTTTAATTTAGGAGGCGGAAAATAGAGTTTGAGAGGAAGCTTGCTGGGAACATAAAAACCGGCTGCAAAAGCTTCTATAGATATGTGAAGAGAAAAAGATTAGTGAAGACAAACGTAGGTCCCTTGCAGTCAGATTCAGGTGAATTTATAATGGGGAACAAAGAAATGGCAGACCAGTTGAACAAATACTTTGGTTCTGTCTTTATGAAGACACCAATAACCTTCCGGAAATACTAGCGGACCGAGGGTCTAGTGAGAAGGAGGAGCTGAAGGAAATCCTTATTAGACGGGAAATTGTGTGAGGGAAATTGATGGGATTGAAGGCCGATAAATCCCCAGGGCATGATAGTCTGCATCCCAGAACACTCAAGGAAGTGGCCCTAGAAATAGTGAATGCATTGGTGATCATTTTCCAACAGTCTAACGACTCTGGATCAGTTCCTATGGGCTGGACGGTTGCTAATGTAACACCACTTTTTTAAAAAGGCGGGAGAGAGAAAACGGGTAATTATAGACCAGTTAGCCTGACATCAGTATTGGGAAAAATGTTGGAATTAATGATTAAAGATGACATAACAGCGCATTTGGAAAGCAGTGGAAGGGTCAGTTCAAGTCAGCATGGATTTATGAAAGGGAAATAATGCTTGACAAATCTTCTAGAATTTTTTGAGGATGTACCTAGTAAAGTGGACAAGGGAGAACCAGTGGATGTGGTGTATTTGGACTTTCAAAAGGTTTTTGACAAGGTCCCACATAAGAGATTGGTGCGCAAAATCAAAGCACCTGGTATTGGGAGTAATGTACTGATGGGGATAGAGAACTGGTTGGCAGACAGGAAGGAGAGAGTTGGGATAAACGAGTCCTTTTCAGAATGGCAGGCAGTGACTAGTGGGGTGCCGCAGGACTCAATGCTGGGACCCCAGCTATTTACAAGATACATTAATGATTTAGATGAAGGAATTGAGTGTAATATCTCCAAGTTTGCAGATGACACTAAGCTGGGTGGCGGTGTGAGCTGTGAGGAGGATGCTAAGAGGCTGCAGGGTGACTTGGACAGGTTAGGTGAGTGGGCAAACTCATGGCAGATGCAGTATAATGTGGATAAATGTGAGCTAATCCACTTTGGGGGGAAAAAACATGAAGGCAGAATATTATTTGAATGGTGGCAGATTCTGAAAGAGGAGGTACAACGAGACCTGGGTATCATGCTACATCAGTCATTGAAAGTTGGCATGCAGGTACAGCACGTGGTGAAGGCGGCAAATGGTATGTGGGCGTTCATAGCTATCGGATTTGAGTATAGGAGCAGGGAGGTCTTACTGCAGTTGTACAGGGCCTTAGTGAGGCCTCACCTGGAATATTGTGTTAAGTTTTGGTCTCCTAATCTGAGGAAGGACGTTCTTGCTATTGAGGGAGTGCAGCGAAGGTTCACCAGACTGATTCCCGGGATGGCAGGACTGACATATGAGGAGAGACTGGATTGACTGGGCCTTTATTCGCTGGAGTTCAGAAGGATGAGAGGGGATCTCATTGAAACATATAAAATTCTGACGGGACTGGACAGGTTAGATGCAGGAAGAATGTTCCCGATATCGGAGAAGTCCGGAACCAGGGGACCTTATCAAAGGATAAGGGGTAAGCCATTTAGGACTGAGATGAGGAGAAACTTCTTCAATCAGAGAGTTGTTAACCTGTGGAATTCCCTACCGCAGTGAGTTGTTGATGCCAGTTCATTGGATATATTCAAGAAGGAGTTAGATATGACCCTTATGGCTGAAGGGATCAAGCGGTATGGAGAGAAAGCAGGAAAGGGATACTGGGGGAATGATCAGCCATGATTTTATGTTCCCGATGTTGGGGAAGTCCAGAACCAGGGGTCACAGTCTAAGATAAGGGGTAAGCCATTTAGGACCAAGATGAGGAGAAACTTCTTCACCCAGAGAGTGGTGAACCTGTGGAATTCTCTACCACAGAAAGTTGTTGAGGCCAATTCACTAAATATATTCAAAAAGGAGTTAGATGAAGTCCTGACTACTAGGGGGATCAACGGGTATGGCGAGAAAGCAGGAATGGGGTACTGAAGTTGCATGTTCAGCCATGAACTCATTGAATGGCGGTGCAGGCTAGAAGGGCCGAATGGCCTACTCCTGCACCTATTTTCTATGTTTCTATGGGTCAGAGGGTCTAGTGAGGAGGAGGAACTGAGGGAAATCCTTATTAGTAGGGAAATTGTGTTGGGCAAATTGACGGGATTGAAGGCCGATATATCCCCAGGGCCTGATGGACTGCATCCCAGAGTACTTAAGGAGGTGGCCTTGGAAATAGCGGATGCATTGACAGTCATTTTCCAACATTCCATAGATTCTGGATTAGTTCCTATGGAGTGGAGGGTAGATAATGTAACAGCACTTTTTAAAAAAGGAGGGAGAGAAAAAACGTAATTATAGACCGGTCAGCCTGACATCGGTAGTGGGTAAAATGATGGAATCAATTATTTTGGATGTCATAGCTGCGCATTTGGAAAGAGGTGACATGATAGGTCCACGTCAGCATGGATTTGTGAAAGGGAAATCATGCTTGACAAATCTTCTGGAATTTTTTGAGGATGTTTCCAGTAGAGTGGACAAGGGAGAACCAGTTGATGTGGTGTATTTGGACTTTCAGAAAGCTTTCGACAAGGTCCCACACAAGAGATTAACGTGCAAAGTTAAAGCACATGGGATTGTGGTTGGTGTGCTGACGTGGATTGAGAATTGGTTGGAAGACAGGAAGCAAAGAGTAGGAGCAAATGGGGACTTTTCAGAATGGCAGGCAGTGACTAGTGGGATACAGCAAGGTTCTGTGCTGGGGCCCCAGCTCTTTACATTGTACATTAATGATTTAGACGAGGGGATTAAATGTAGTATCTCCGAATTTGCGGATGACACTAAGTTGGGTGGCAGTGTGAGCTGCGAGGAGGATGCTATGAGGCTGCAGAGTGACTTGGATAGGTTAGGTGAGTGGGCAAATGCATGGCAGATGAAGTATAATGTGGATAAATGTGAGGTTATCCATTTTGGTGTTAAAAACAGAGAGACAGACTATTATCTGAATGGTGACAGATTAGGAAAAGGGAAGGTGCAACGAGACCTGGGTGTTATGCTACATCAGTCATTGAAGGTTGGCATGCAGGTACAGCAGGCAGTTAAGAAAGCAAATGGCATGTTAGCCTTCATAGCGGGGGGGATTTGAGTACAGGGGCAGGGAGGTGTTACTACAGTTGTAGAGGGCCTTGGTGAGGCCACACCTGGAGTATTGTGTACAGTTTCGGTCTCCTAACTTGAGGAAGGACATTCTTGCTATTGAGCGAGTGCAGCGAAGGTTCACCAGACTGATTCCTGGGATGGCGGGACTGACATATCAAGAAAGACTGAATCAACTGGGCTTGTATTTACTGGAGTTCAGAAGAATGAGAGGGGATCTCATATAAACGTTTAAAATTCTGATGGGTTTAGACAGGTTAGATGCAGGAAGAATGTTCCCAATGTTGGGGAAGTCCAGAACCAGGGGTCACAGTCTAAGGATAAGAGGTAAGCCATTTAGGACCGAGATGAGGAGAAACTTCTTCACTCAGAGAGTGGTGAACCTGTGGAATTCTCTACCACAGAAAGTTGTTGAGGGTAATTCACTAAATATATTCAAAAAGGAGTTAGATGTAGTCCTTACTACTAGGGGGATCAAGGGGTATGGCAAGAAAGCAGGAATGGGGTACTGAAGTTGCATGTTCAGCCATGAACTCATTGAATGGCGGTGCAGGCTCGAAGGGCCGAATGGCCTACTCCTGCACCTATTTTCTATGTTTTCTATGTTTCTATGTAAGATTTGAAATCCGTTACTTTCTGTATCAGTTAACGCGGTTTTGGAACCGATTGAATTTAACAAACTCATCCACACATTTTACACGTGATAGCCTGTGAAATATCGTGATATTTGTAATTGTTATTGCCACAAACTCCGTTCCCTAGTCACTGATTCCATCCCTCTCCCCAACTTCTGTCTGACGCTGAACCAGTCTGTTCGCAACCTTGGTGTCATACTTAACCCTGAAATAAGTTTTTGACCACATATCCACAGCATAACTAAGATTGTCTATTTCCACCTCTGGAACATCGCCCGTCTCTGCTCTTGCCTCAGCTCATCCACTGCTGAAGCCCTCATCCATGCCTTTGTTACTTCTGGTCTTGACAATTCCAACTCCTCCCACATTCTACCCTACATAAACTAGAGTTGATCCAAAACTCGGCTGCCCGTGTCCTAACTCACACCAAGTCCTGCTCACCTATCACCCCTCTGCTCGCTGACCTACACTGGCTTTTGTTCAGCAAGCCTTGAATTCAAAATTCTAATACTTATTTTCAAATCCCTCCATGGCCTCGCCCCTCCCTAGCTCTGTAAACTCCTCCAGCCCCACATCTGCTCCCCACACCCCCACACCCCGGCCAAAAAGATATCTGCCTTCCTGAGCATCCCTGATTATAATTGTTCAACCACTGGTGGCTTTGTTGGCTGTGCCTTCTGTTGCCCAGGCCCCAAGTTCTGGAATGCCCAGCTTAAACCTTCCTGTCTAACCTGTGCTGTACCTGCCCTGGCAGTTTTTGATGGGATCGTGTGTAGCAAGCTTTTCTCTGTATCTAGTGGACATATTCTCAGAAAAAGTTGCCGCCCATTTAAAACTGAGATGTGGAGGAATTTCTTCTCTCAGAGGGTTGTAAATCTGTGAATTTTCTGTCCCAGAGAGCTGTGGAGGCTGGGTCATTGAATATATTTAAGGCGGAGATAGACAGATTTTTGAACGATAAGTGAGTAAAGGGTTCTGGGGAGTGGGCAGGAAAGTGGAACTGAGTCGATGATCAGACCAGCCATGATCTTATTGAATGGGGAGCAGGCTCGGGGTCCGGGTGGCCCACTCCCGCTCCTATTTCTCATGGTCTCCACCCACCGAGCCAGTTTTTTTTCCTTGTCTCGAGTGGCCACTGATCATTATCCCACCATTCACACCCTATCCTGACTAATGTTGTTCTAACTCCTGCCAGTACCATCTGAATTCGGCCCATCCTCCCTGTTGTCTCTCTAATCTCTCCTGCCTTCCCCCCTATCACAGACCTTCCCTGTTGTCCTTTCTCCCCCTCCCCCTTTCAGTGCTCCTTCAGGATCTGTTCTTTCCCAGCACTCTCCAGTTGTGACGGAGGGCCGCCGCCCCGCCCCCTCTGACGCTGCCTGAGCCGCGGACACTTCCAGCATCTTCTGTTTGTGTCGCCAGAGACACTTTCCCTTCAGCACCGCGCGCCCTGGATTGTTCGCCGATTGATTGATTGGTGTCGCGACCCCGCCCCCGCCGCCGCTGATTGGCGCGGAACAGTGCGCGCTGGTGCCCCGCGCCGCCTCGCCATTGGCTGCGGGCTGAGTGCTGCGCGCAGGCGGACGGTTGTCGGTTTGTTGGCGGGCTCCGCTCGCGGCCTTTGAGCTCGGGGTCCCGGGTGAGGCGAGGCGGAGTTGTGCGCAGGCGCGGGCCAGCATATTGGCTGCGGACCGACGTCCAATGTTTTGCCGTCGCCGCCGAGGATGGAGGAGCGGCCCGAACAGCGCACCTGGCCTCCCTGCGGACTCACATACTCACGGACACGCGCGGGCAGCGAGATTTGGCCACCGAGTCGGCGGGTGACGGCTGCGGGACACTTTTGGGCGGGGACGGGCCTCGGTTACTGTCGGGGGCTGCGGGGAGTTCGGCCGCCATCTTTGGGCAGCACTGGACCGGCCGCCGCAGGGAGCGACAGGCGCGGGGCTTCCTCGACGTCACAATGCATTCCAGTGTCCCTCTTCAGGGCAGGGAGCATGCGCGGCGGCTATCTTACTGCAGGGAGGCCATCAGGTGCAGGATGGGGACCAGTGACATGAATACATGAGAACATCAGAAATAGGAGATGAGTCGGCATTTGGTCACTCGAGCCTGCCACCATTCAATAAGATGATGGCTGCAGCATCTGGGGTGTTTCTCCTTGGAGCAGTGAAGGTGCAGGGCAGGTTTAACAGAGGTGCTCACAATCAGGAAGCTTTAGATTGAGTCAGGGAACAGAGTGGTTCTCCTCACACAATCAGAGAATGGTTACAGCACGGAAGGCCATTCTGCCAGTCGAGACCCTGCTGGCTTCCAGCTCGTCCCACTGCCCCCCCCCCCCCCCCCACACCGGCCCTGCAAATGTTTTCTTTCAGAAACTTATCCAACTCTCTTTTGAAAGCTGTTATTGAGTCTTCCTCCACTACCCTTTCAGGCCGCGCATTCCAGATCCTAACCATGTGGTGTATTTAGATTTCCAAAAGGCATTCGATAAGGTGCCAGACAAAAGATTACTGCAGAAGATAGAGGTACGCAGAGTCAGAGGAAATGTATTAGAATGGATAGAGAATTGGCTGGCGAACAGAAAGCAGAGAGTCGGGATAAATGGGTCCTTTTCGGGTTGGAAATCGGTGGTTAGTGGTGTGCCACAGGGATCGGTGCTGGGACCACAACTGTTTACAATATACATAGATGACCTGGAAGAGGGGACAGAGTGTAGTGTAACAAAATTTGCAGATGGCACAAAGATTAGTGGGAAAGCGGGTTGTGTAGAGGACACAGAGAGGCTGCAAAGAGATTTGGACAGGTTAAGCGAATGGGCGAAGGTTTGGCAGATGGAATACAATGTCGGAAAGTGTGAGGTCATCCACCTTGGGGAAAAAAAAACAGTAAAAGGGAATATTATTTGAATGGGGAGAAATTACAACATGCTGAGATGCAGAGGGACCTGGGGGTCCTTGTGCGTGAATCCTAAAAAGTTAGTTTGCAGGTGCAGCAGGTAATCAGGAAGGCGAATGGAATGTTGGTCTTCATTGCGAGAGGGATGGAGTACAAAAGCAGGGAGGTCCTGCTGCAACTGTACAGGGTATTGGTAAGGCCGCACCTGGAGTACTGCGTGCAGTTTTGGTCACCTTACTTAAGGAAGGATATACTGGCTTTGGAGGGGGTACAGAGACGATTCACTCGGCTGATTCCGGAGATGAGGGGGTTACCTTATGATGATAGATTGAGTAGACTGGGTCTTTCCTCGTTGGAGTTCAGAAGGATGAGGGGTGATCTTATAGAAACATTTAAAATCATGAAAGGGATAGACAAGATAGAGGCAGAGAGGTTGTTTCCACTGGTAGGGGAGACTAGAACTAGGGGGGCACAGCCTCAAAATACGGGGGAGCCAATTTAAAACCGAGTTGAGAAGGAATTTCTTCTCCCAGAGGGTTGTGAATCTGTGAAATTCTCTGCCCAAGGAAGCAGTTGAGGCTAGCTCATTGAATGTATTCAAGTCACAGATAGATAGATTTTTAACCAATAAGGGAATTAAGGGTTACGGGGAGAGGGCGGGTAAGTGGAGCTGAGTCCACGGCCAGATCAGTCATGATCTTATTGAATGGCGGAGCAGGCTCGAGGGGTGAGATGGCCTACTCCTGTCCCTAATTCTTATGTTGTTATGTTCTTATGACCCAGGAGATAGTGATGGAGGAGCCTCAGCCCTTGCAATTGTCCAACAGGTATGAGATTCTTGTTCCTTGTTTGGTATGAGATTCTTGTTCCTTGTTTGGACGAGGGCAGGGGCTGCAGGGAGGATGAGCAAACTGACCACAGTGCCGTGGTACAGGAGGCCATTCAAGTGGGGGGGACTAAAAATAAATGTTGTAGTGGTAGGAAAGAGTATAGTTAGGGGGATAGATACTGTTCTCTGCAGCCGAGAGCGTGAGTCCTTAAGGCTGTGTTGCCTGTGTGGCTCAAAGACTGGTGTGGGAGAAATGGGTTTTGGTTCATGTGTGAATGTTTAAAAATGTGTAGAGACATTGAAGTTGAGAACGTGGGAATTGTATAGGGACAGTATAAGCTAACAAACAATTCATGGAGGAGTAGCCATGACATCTCAGACTCGAGACTGCGAAATGTTACAACACTAACACATATTGAAACAAAACCCACAGCTTGCAGAAAAACCTCAAGGTCTTATTAAATCATGTTATTAACCTGAAACATTGACAGAAGGTCTTTGTTTAAAATCGGACCATGCTTGGGTCGGCTTATGAGTGGACAAAGGGAAGGAGGGATCAAAAGAGATGGACTGAGCTGGGATGTCACTCTGGCCCTATCCTGTTATCTTTTGCCGAAAATGTATAACCATCGTCCCTTTACAATGTAACGTCACTTTGTCCGTAGGAAGTGAGTGCGTTCGAACAGACTTGCATTCCTTCTGTCTCATAAAGTCCCCGATCGGGATTTGCTTTTTAAATAAAAGCTTGCTTTGTTTAAAGCACAAACGGTATTCGTTTCAGTAATTTTGCTGAACCAGATTGAGAGAAAAGAATCTACATTTACATTTGGTGTCAGAAGTGGGATCTCAACGGACGACTGCCGAAAACTTGCGAATTAAGAGCCAGACTAGCCTTGGACGAGACGAGGGGAAAGTGGCCACTGGAGTGAGTATGATTTCAATACTGCTCCAGTTTCCCCCGGTTTCAAAAGTCTGAGGAAAGTTTAGCCACTCGCTGGTTCTCAGGTAGTGTCTGAACGAGATCCAGGACAAATGGTGAATACCTTTCAAACTTAGAATAGGGATAGAGATAGGGAAATTGCGCGATGACGCAAACCAAGCGGCGACTTGGAAAGATAGGTTATAGTTAGAGCTAGCTAGGGATAGATGATCAATCATGGATCCAAAAATTAATAGGAAAGAAAAGAGACTCTTGTGAACGTCTGTTTAAATGAGAAATGCTTCTGTGATTTTTACTGTAAAAAAAAAAGCCAGGGAGTTGTGGTTTGTTTTATCTCAAACAGAATGAAAGTTTTTTTTAATCCTTCGTAGTGTTGTCCTGTATGTGGGAAGTTTAAGAGTGTGAACCTTATTGAATTACGTATATTTGGATGATAAGTTACGGAGCCAGGAAATGCACAAAGGATAGGTTTGTTGAGTAAAAAAAAAGAAAAAAATACATGGTTCCGGTGGTTAAAAAAAAGGATTTAACATGCTCACTTACTTGTCGAAAGAAAACATTCAGAGAAGGCACAGCAAAACAACTGAGATGGATTCAAAAGGATTCAAAAAATATATATATTAAATAACACGACCTTGAGGCTGGAACAATTGAGACAACGAAAAGCAGTCCACAGCCTACGTGCCAGACTTCTCTCTATGGAAAAAAAAAAGTAACGTACTAAATAGGTGCTGAAAAAAAAATGTTCTGAGATTTTAAATTATGAGAAAAATTCCACTGCAGTCTAAAAAAAAAAATCACTCCTGTCCAGTTGGCAGAAAAACTCCATTAAATTAGGGCTTTCATTGACTGATTGGATTTAAACTGCGCAGTGACGCGAAAGGATAGGGAAATTTGGAGACTAAAAGAAATTAAATAAGGCTCATAAGAAATCAAATTTAGAAAATTAGGCTCACAGGGAATTAAATAAGGCTTATGGGGAATTAAATAGAGGATAGGTGTTCAAGTCAGGTGTGACGTCGACCTCGTATATCACTTGGCCCGTCGAGGCACTGATTGAATTTAAATCACGCAGCAACTCGAAAGGCAGGGCCGACGCGGACGCGCAGCGGCGCGAGACGTGCGGCGGCGCGAGCGTGCGGCCAAGTAAAGGAGGGCTGACGCAGACGCGCAGCAGCGTAAAACACATAGCGACGCAAGCGTGCGGCCGAGTAAAGGAGGGCTGACGCAGACGCGCAGCAGCGTGGAACGCGTAGCGACGTGAGACGTGCGGCGGCGCAAGCGTGCGGCCGAGTGAAGGAGGGCTGACGCAGACGCGCAGCAGCGTGGAACGCGTAGCGACGCGAGACGTGCGGCGGCGCGAGCGTGCGGCCGAGTGAAGGAGGGCTGACGCAGACGCGCAGCAGCGTGGAACGCGTGGCGGCGCGAGCGCGCAGCCGAGTGAACGTGGGACGACGCGAACGTGCAGCAACGCGAACCGCGGAGTGATATCAAAGTCAGTGCTGGTGTCAGTAAGTCTTTGTTTATTTTAAGTGTTTTAAATCGCGGGGCGACGCGGTTCAGTGTTAGTTTAGTAAAGTCTGTTTATTTTAAGTATTTCAAATCGCGCGGTGATGCGAGCCGCGGGGCGACGCGGCTCAGTGTTAGTTTTAGTAAAGTCTGTTTATTTTGAGTTTGTTCAAAGTCAGTGTTAGTTTCAGTAAAGTCTGTGTTTATTTTAAGTTTGTTCAAATTGCACGACGACACGAACGCGTAACGACACGCTAATACGAGGGGCAGCGTGAAAATGGGTAATCAGTTGGATAAAACAACGGATGCGGATAGTCCGCTACAAAAGTTATGTGAGGAATTCCCTGAAAGAGCTGAAGACTTTAGAAAATTATCAGGAGCCCTGAACAAATTATTAGGAGATGACCAGTGGCCTCTAGGTGGCACTAGAAGCGTAGAGGTAGCAAAAAAAGCACAGGGATTGTCAAAAATTAAAAGATGCATCACTTCTGTCAAGTTGGCAAATAAATGCTATTAAATTGGGACTCTCATTGACAGAGGGAACACATGTTAAAACTGTAGACATCTTAAAAAAAAGAATGTACGCACGAGAAACTTGCTAAGAGATCCTCTGGGACCTCTGAGAAAGGTATTGACCGACCACGTAGTCAAATGGCTGGCTTTGTGTTAACCGAGGCTGATGATGAAATTGATGAGTGGTCACTGACTCAGCGCCCAACGGCGCCTCCCGCACCCCCTGGCCCCTTGCTCCAGTCCTCTTCCCAACACCCTCCACCTTACACTCCGGTGAGAGGAGTTAAAAATAACCCCATACCACCAAAGCAACAAACCCAAACTGACTCCTCATCCTCTGATAGCGATTCGGATCCCCAGTTCACAATATAGCCGAAAGGACCAGATCTCACACTCGAAAGGGCAGAACTATATCTCGATATCACAGACAGTCCCATAAATCTTCGAGTCAATCTACCAGTCCAAGTTGTGAAAGACATAGCAAACACCCCCGCCGATCGAGACGCAGAACTGTCAAGCAGTCAGACAGCTCCGAAACATCCTCCGACCTAGAAATAATTTCCATGATCCCAAAGTCCCGACACCAATTCCCTGTCAGACCAATGCCAAACACTGATGCACAACAAGCTGCAGACCACCCCACTATAGATGTCTATGTGATCTTCGAACAACGATTCGATTGCTCACGCTATCCGGACAAATGGAAAGGTCAGTTAGATATTATTGGCAGGAAAAGAAAGGGGAGGGGGGAGGTGCGCCCCCAACCCGGGTCAAGACTGAATACGTGACTAGAAAGGAAGAGCCATCTCGGGAGGAAGGATCAATAGAACCACAGTGTTGCATACAGGATTGGATGGATAAGCAAGGATACGGTTATACTAAACAACCAAACGGCCCGAGCCCTGCTAATAAACCTCCCTATTGTCCCCGGCATGGTATGGGAAGAGGCCTGGACTGGGTAAGAGGAATTGACTGTTTTAATTGTGAGCAGGAAGGACATTGGAATAAAAATTGCCCCTACCGTCAGCATGGAAAAGGAAGAGGAGAAAGAGGAGGGGGGCGAGGGGGGCAAGGGGGGAGAGGAGGATCTTACACTAACTTCTCCCAGAACAACCCCTTTGGTCAATTGTCCCCCGATTGACTACGCAGCTTGATTGTGCAGGGATCCTCCCCGGACGACGAACCAATGATATTGTTAAAAATTCTGAATGAGTGGCAACCCTTTTTGATAGATACGGGAGCCTTCATGTCTTCTGTACAATCAAAGCTTAAACTCCCTGCCTCTACTGAAACACAGGAACTTTCAGGATTCCTGGGACAAATCTCGACATTCCCGGTGTCAGAACCGGTTAAAATGGGTTACCAGGAAAAATCGGTGGAACATCGATTTGTTATCACTACCAATCTGGACTGTAATTTGATGGCTAGAGACCTCCTCTGCAAATTCCAGTTGCATTTGGAGTGTGGAGATGATGGGATTATTGTAAAACAGGGAATCCTTAAGCGGCAGTATTATACCACTAGAACCCCTCAGTGGTGGTCTCTGGACCTGCCGTAGGCACCCTATCGCGTGACCCTAGCATACGATCCCAGTGGAAAGAATCAGGACCTGCAGAACTTTTATCAGGATCACGAAGGGGAAGTGAAGGAAATTCTATTAAGGGCTAGAGTGACTGGACCGGAAGGGAAGGCAGATTTTGTGGAAATGGACAGCCCCCAACGGTGGCACCACATATTACTCGTGAAGTATTACCTCCCCACCACGCTAAAGATTTGGGAGTTATGGTGCGCCAGGCTATAGACGAGGCTGACCCTACCAGCCGGGATGTGCAAATTGTAAAACATGGCCGAACAGTCCAATTCCACGGGGACCCCGAGAAGGTCTTAACGACTCTGCAGCATCATACTGGCTCTGACATACCTGATTATGTGGATCCTCATGTGTGGGCAGAGGACCCCTCCCAAGTGGGTTATCACAGGCAATACCGAGTATCCACCGAGCTTTGGAGGCTAGCCGAGTCGAACCAATTTGCCAGTTTCCAGTCCCTAGCACGGCTAAACAAATGCGACAGTGTTTGGGGATGATCAATTACTGCAGATCCTGGATCCCTAATGTTGCCCTGATGACTAAGCACCTCACCCCGTATACAAATAAGTAAGGCAGCTTTGAAATAGAAACCGTAGACGTCCAAACCTTTAAGGAACTAAAGACAGCCCTGCTGCAAGCTCTGGCTTTGGGCCGGCCCCTCTATGACCGGCCCTTTCAACTGTATTGTACAATTCTGAAAGACTGTGTTACCGTTGTCTTAACACATCTCACTCCGTAGCTGCCCTCCTGGGCCAACTGCAGACTCAACACCTTACCATGGCCAGGCAAAGCAGATATGAGATCTACTTACTAAACAATCCTAAGCTGACCTTTCGGCACTGTACTGCAATTAATCCGGCCTGTTTTCTTACTGAGCCACCCCAAGATGAGGAAGAACCCAGTCATGATCCAGAAGGTACATGAATCTCAGGATACGCCATAGTTAAACAGGAGAATCAGGTCTTGGAATCTGCCACTTTTGAAACCGCCTATTCTGCCCAACAAGCTGAACTATTCGCCCTCACCCGAGCCTGTATCTTGGCCAAAGATCTCAAAGTCAATATCTATACCGACTCTAGGTATGCCTTTGGGGTGGCCCATGATTTCGGACAATTATGGAAAAATAGGGGATTCCTAACCTCACAGGGGAATGAGATATCCCATAAACAGCTAGTATCTGATTTGTTGCAAGCCCTCATGTTCCCCAAACGCATTGCCATTGTCAAATGTACTGCCCACACTACCGGAAATTCTCTGGTTGATATAGGGAATCGTTGTGCTGACCAAGAGGCCAAACAGGCCTCTCGTGACCAACAGATGGTAGTGCCCAAAATTATGAGTCAAACTAAAAATCCTGTGAAGGATAAGTTAGCCTCGGAAAAACCAATGCCAACCATCCAAGATGTTATAAAAGCACAGGAGGACGCTCCTGAAAAAGATAAACTGTTGTGGAAATATTATGCATGTACTTATGACAATGTTTCTAAACTCTGGACCACTCCCGCGGAACAGACTTGCATGTCTGACGAGTTGGCTCTATGGGTTATTGAATGTATGCATTTTGCTACTCATTGTGGAGCAAGGACCACGAGTGACACACTTTTGGCTACTTGGTGGCACCCTAGACTCCAGGCGCTCACCCAGAACATCAGTAGTCGTTGCCTGGTTTGCCAGCAACATAATCCAGGGAAGGGAGTCCCCTGTGATTGGGGTAAAACGCCCCTACCCGAAGGTCCCTTTGAGACATTTCAGTTGGACTACATTGAGTTGCAAAAAGTTCAGTGTTACAAATATGTATTAGTGATAGTACATGTGTTTAGCAGATGAATTGAAGCCTACCCTAACCTGGACAATAAGGCTCAAACTGTTGTTAAGGTGTTAATGAGGGAAATTGTTCCTAGATCTCAGCTCGACTGATGACCACCTATGTTCTTTCTCTGACTCAGGCTCTGCGACTAGCTCACAACCAGGTTCAAGATGCTCACCTCGACCTCCCAGTTTTACCCGAATTGTCCCTCGTGGCACCAGGGAAGTATGGATTCGGAAGGGATTAGAGCCACAATGGGAGGGGCCTTTTCAGGTGTTACTCACTACCCCCACTGCAGCCGAGGTTGAGGGGAGGGGTGCCTGCGTTCACCTGCACAACTGCAAGCTCACCACCCTCGAACGAACCTATTTTATTGGTTATTCTAATTCCTGTTTCTGTTCCAGACTTCCTCTTCTCCGTAGCTGAACAAGGCCGTTGGCATCCTAATTGGAACGTGGACCAGTTTGAACTTTTACCCGTAGTGATAGACAGTCAGCTACACCGACGGTGACCTGAGAAGAGAGACGGGAAAACTGAACTCTTTTAATCAGCAAAATAATTGGACTATTTATCTGAATCCTGAGCCATAAGATGAAACTGTCTGTATGCCACAGTCTGTATAATAGTGTTGATATATGACAGTTTTGGCGCATGGGAGGGGAGACAGAGACAAGAGCTCCATTTAAACACCTTTTTGTACATGTCTTCTGGGAACTTTTCTAGATGTTGGGTGTGTTCACATTCCCTATACATTCCAAAGGGGGAATTCCTTTGCGCCCCATTCCACTAACCCTAACTGAGACTGTCAGATGAATTCAGAGCCAAACTATCACGAGAGGAGGGGTGCCAATACAATACTGCTGAAGCTCTGGAGGGCATCACAGCTGAAATGGTAGCAATAAGGACCGTAGCAGTACAAAACCGAATGGCCCTCAATTACCTGTTAGCTGAGAAAGGGGGAACGTGTGCCCTGATAGGATCTGAATGTTGCACTTACATTCCTGATAGTTCAGAAAACATAACCAATCTCGCTGATCACATAAGAAGGAAGGTGAAGAAGTTATCCACACCAGCAGAAGGATCTAGCTGGTTTGATTGGCTATCAGATGGATCTTGGAGATCCTATCTAATTGTGGGTTGCCTTAACCTTTGTTGTAAAGTAATGATGGCAAGGTTAGCAAATCCTCTTGTGGTCAAGGGCCCCCGAGTTATGATCCAACGAACTAAAGAACTACTCGACACTAACAACAATATGATTCAGGAAATAGAGTGTGAACGGATGAATGCGATACTCCTCGAATGATCCTAAGTGTTATCATGGAATGATAAAAGGGGGGAATGTGAATGTTTAAAAATGTATAGAGACATTGAAGTTGAGAACGTGGGAATTGTATAGGGACAGTATAAGCTAACAAAGAATTCATGGAGGAATAGCCATGACATCTCAGACTCGAGACTGCGAAATGTTACAACACTAACACATATTGAAACAAAACCCACAGCTTGCAGAAAAACCTCAAGGTCTTATAAAATCATGTTATTAACCTGAAACATTGACAGAAGGTCTTTGTTTAAAATCGGACCATGCTTGGGTCGGCTTATGAGTAGACAACGGTAAGGAAGGAATAAAAAGAGATGGGCTGAGCTGGGATGTAACTCTGGCCCTATCTTGTTATCTTTTGCCGAAAATGTATAACCATCGTCCCTTTACAATGTAACGTCACTTTGTCCATAGGAAGTGAGTGCGTTCGAACAGACTTGCATTCCTTCTGTCTGATAAAGTCCCCGATCGGGATTTGCTTTTTAAATAAAAGCTTGCTTTGTTTAAAGCACAAACGGTATTCGTTTCAGTAATTTTGCTGAACCAGATTGAAAGAAAAGAATCTACACTTACACATGGGGCACTGGCACCAGTACTGGGGGTGGGGGGAGGGTTCAGGTGAGCAGAAATTTAAAAAGGCAAAGAGCAAGGAGAAGGCCATAGAGCAATGATAACCAGACTGTGACAGGAAGGGACAGAATGTATAAAATAAGAGTGTAACAGAGAGTAGGGTCAAAGCAGGGGAAAATGGTAAAAAGACAAAATTAAAAGCTCTTTATCTGAATGCACATAATATTCGTAACAAGATAGGTGAGTTGACGGCACAAATAGATACAAATGGGTATGATTTGATAGCCATTACAGAAACGTGGTTGCAAGGTGACCAAGGCTGGGAACTGAATATTCAGGGGTATTAAACAATTCAGAAGGATAGACAGAAAGGAAAAGGTGAGGTAGCTCTGTTAATAAAGGATGAAATCAGTGCAGTAGTGAGAAATGATATTGGCTCAGAAGATCAAGATGTAGAATCAGTTTGAGTGGAGATAAGAAATAATAAGGGGAAGAAGTCACTGGTGGGCATAGTCCATAGGCCCCCTAACAGTAGCTACACTGTTGGACGGAGTATAAATCAAGAAATAATGGAGGCTTGTAAGAAAGGTACGGCAATAATCATGGGAGACTTTAATCTTCATATTGATTAGACAAATCAAATTGGCCAAGGTCGACTTGAGGAAGAGTTTATAAGAGTGTATCCGGGATGGTTTCCTTGAACAGTAAGTTGAAGAAACCAATCAGGAAGCAGGCTATCTTAGATCTGGTACTGTGGAATGAGACAAGATTAATAAATTATCTCATAGTAAAGGATCCTCTCGGAAAAAGTGATCATAACATGGTTGAATTTCAAATTCAGTTGGAGGGCGAGAAAGTCAGACCTCAAACCAGTGCCCTGATTCTAAATAAAGGCGATTACAAAGGTATGAAAGCAGAACAGGGAATGTTCGCTGATGACTGCATAGTATTCAGTTCCATTCAAAACTCCTTAGATAATGGAGCAGTCCATGCCCGTTTGCAGCAAGACCTGGACAACATTCAGACTTGGGCTGATAAGTGGCAAGTAACATTCACGCCACTCGAGTGCCTGATAATGACTATCTCCAACAAGTGAGAGTCTAACCACCGCCCCTTAACATTCAATGGCATTACCATCGCCGAATCCCCTACCATCAACATCCTGGGGTCACCATTGACCAGAAACTTAACTGGACCTGCCACATAAATACTGTGACAAGAGCAGGTCAGAGGCTGGGTATTCTGCGGTGAGTGTGTCATCTCCTGACTCCCCAAAGCCTTTCCACCATCTACAAGGCACAAGCCAGGAGTGTGATGGAATACTCTCCACTTGCCTGGATGAGTGCAGCTCCAACAACACTCAAGAAGCTCGACACAATCCAGGACAAAGCAGCCCGCTTGATTGGCACCCCATCCACCACCTTAAACATCCATTCCCTCTACCACCGTGTACCGTGGCTGCAGTGTGTACCATCTACAAGATGCACTGTAACAACTCGCCAAGGCTTCTTCGGCAGCACCTCCCAAACCCGCGACCTCTAACATCGAGAAGGACAAGGGCAGCAAGCGCATGGGAACACCACCACCTCCACATTCCCCTCCAAGTCATACACCATCCTGACTTGAAAGCATATCGCCATTCCTTCATCGTCGCGAGGTCAAATTCCTGGAACTCCCTCCCTAACAGCACTGTGGCACTACCATCACCACACGGACTGCAGCAGTTCATGAAGGTGGCTTACCACCATCTTCTCAAGGGCAATTAGGGATGGGCAATAAATGCTGGCCTTGCCAGCGACGCCGACATCCCGTGAACATATTAAAAAAAAAGTTGGCTTAAGTCAACTGGGAAAATAGATTAAAGTGTAAGACGGTTGAGAAGCAGTGACAGACAATAAAGGAGATATTTCATAACTCAACAAAAATATATTTCAGTGAGAAGGCAAGACTTTAAGCGAAGGGAGAACCTTCCATGGCTAACGAAGGAAGTAAAGGATGGTATCAATTTGAAAACAATGTCATACAAAGTGGCCAAGATCAGTGGGAGGCCGGAGCATTGGCAAATTTTTTAAAAACAGCAAATGATGACGAAAGAAATAATAGAGAGGGAAGATAGATTATGAGAGTAAACTAGCAAGCAATATAAAAAAGATAGTATGAGCTTCTACAGGTATGTAAAAAGGATAGGGTAACTAAAGCAAACGTTGGTCCCTTAGAGGATGAGACTGGGGAATTAATAATGGGGAACAGGGAAATGGCAGAGACTTTGAACAAATAATTTATATCAGTCTTCACGGTAGAAGATACTAAAAACATCCCAATAATAGATAATTAAGGGACTATAGCGAGGGAGGAACTTAAAGCAATCACTATCACAAAAAAAGGACTCAGTAAAATAATGGGACTAAAGATGGAAAAGTCCCCTGGACCTGATGGCTTGCAAGCTTGGGTCTTAATACACAGTAATGGTCCCACTTCACTGTCCCATCAAATACTCCAAGGGCCCACACAGCACGGGTTAGATACAGAGTAAAGCTCCCTCTATACTGTCCCATCAAACACTCCCAGGGGAGGTACAGTACGGGTTAGATACAGAGTAAAGTTTTCTCTACACCGGCCAATAGACACTCCAAGAGCAGGAATTGCATGGGTTAGGCGGAGGGTAAAGCTCCCTCTATACTCCCCGATCAAACAATGCCAGGGCAGGCATAGCATATGCTAGATAAGAGCAAGGCTCCTTCTATACTGTCCCATCAAACACTCCCAGGACAGGTACAGCACAGGTTAGATACAGAGTAAACCTACCTCTACACTGCCCCAAACACTCCCAGAGCATGTACAGAATGGGTCAGATACAGAGTAAAGCCCTGTGTACACTATCCCACCAGGGAAGGTACAACACGGATTAGATAGCGTAAACCTCTCTCTATACTGTCCCATCAGACACTCCCAGGACAGGTACAGTACTGGTTAGATACAGAGTAAATCTCCTTCGACACTGTTCCATCAAACACTCCCAGGGCAGGTACAGCCTGGATTAAATATAGAGGAAAGCTCCCTTTACACTGTCCCATCAAACACTCCAAGGGTAGGTATAGAACATAAGAAATAGATGCTGGAGTTGGCCATTTGGCCCCTCGAGCCTGCTCCGCCATTCAATAAGATCATGGTTGATCTGATCCTGGCCTCAACTCCACTTCCCCGCCCGCTCCCCATAACCCTGGACTCCCTTATCATTCAAAAATCTGTCTATCCCCACTTTAAATACATTCAATGACCCAGCCTCCACAGCTCTCTGAGGTGGAGAATTCCAAAAGATTCACATCCCTCAGATAAGAAATTCCTCCATTTCAGTTTTAAATGAGCTACCTCTTATTCTGAAACTATGCTCCCTCGTTCTTGATTCCTCCACGAGGGGAAACATCCTCTCTGCATCAACCCTGTCAAGCCCCCTCAGAATCTTAAACATTTCAATAAGATCACCTCGAAGTCTTCTAAACTCCAAAGAGTATAGGCCCCACCTGCTTCACCTTTCTTCTTATGACAACCCCTTCATCTCAGTCATCAACCTCGGGAACCTTCTCTGAACTGCTTCCAATGCAAGTATACCCCTCCTTAAATAAGGAGACCAAACTGTATGCAGTACTCCAGGTGTAGTCTCACCAACACCCTGTACAGTTGCAGAAGGACTTTCTTACTTTTATACTCCATCCCCCTTGCAATAAAGGACAACATTCCATTTGTGTTCCTAATTAATTGCTGTAACTGCACACTAACTTTGTGTGTTTAATGTACAAGGACCCCCAGATCCCTCTGTACTATCGCATTTTGTAATCTCTCCCCATTTAAATAATAATTTGCTGTTTTATTTCTCCGACCAAAGTGGATAACCTCACATTTTCCCACATTATAGTCCATCTGCCAAAGTTTTTCCCACTCACTTAGCCTCTCTATATCCCTTTGTAGATTCTTTGCGTCCTCCTCACAACTTGCTAAGTTAGCACAGGTTAGATACACAGTAAATCTCCGTCTACATTATCCATCAAACACTCGCAGAGCAGGTACAACACAGGTTAGATACAAAGTAAAGCTCCCTCTACATTGTCCTATCAAATACTCTCAGGGCAGGTACAGCATGGGTTAGGTACCGATTAAAGCTCCCTCTACACTGCCGCATCAAACACTCGCAGGGCAGGTATCGCAAAATTAGATACAGAATAAATCTCCCTCGACAGTGTCCCATCAAAAACTCCCAGAGCAGGTACAGCACGAGTCAGAAAGAGAGTCAAGTTCCGTCTACACTGTCCCATCAAACACTTGCAGGGCAGGTACAACATGGATTAGATAGAGTAAACCTCCCTCTACACTGTCCCATCAAACACTCCCAGGGCAGCTACAGCATGGATTAGATATAGAGGAAAGCTCCCTCTACACTGTCCCATCAAATATTCCAAGAGCAGGTACAGCTTATGTTAGATACAGAGTAAACCTCCCTCTACAATGTCCTATCAGACACAACTAGGGCAGGTAGAGTATGGGTTAGATACAGAGGAAAGCTTCCCCTACACCAACCCATCGAAGCACACAGGGCAGGTAGAGCATGGGTTAGATACAGAGCAAAGCTTCCTCTGAAGTGTCCCATCAATCACTCACAAGACAGGTACAGCACGGGTTATGTGGAGAGTAAAGCTCTCTCTACACTCTGGGAGAAGAGTTAAACAGCCAGAGGTCGTGGTTCACATCGGTACCAATGACATGGGTAGGAAGAGGGATGAGGTCCTGCAGGCAGAGTTTAGGGAGCTAGGAGATAAATTAAAAAGCAGGACCTCAAAAGGTAGTAATATCTGGATTACTCTCGGTGCCACGAGCTAGTGAGTACAGAAATAGGAGGATCGAGCAGATGGCTGGAGAGATGGTGCTGGCGGGAGGGCTTTAGCTTCCTGAGGCATTGGGACTGCTTCCGGGGAAGGCGGGACCTGTACAAGCCGGACGGGTTGCACCTCAACATAGCAAGGACCAATATCCTTGCGGGTGGGTTTGCTAGTGCTGTTGGGGAGGGTTTAAACTACTTTGGCAGGGAGATGGGAACCTGAAAAAGATTCAATAGGGAGAGGAGTAAAGCTGGAATTAGAAAGCAAAAATAAAGAAAGTGAATTTGAAGGAGAGGATACAAGCAGGAAAAAAAGGTAAAAAAAACAAACTGAAAGGCACTGTGTCTAAATGCACATAGCATTTGTAACAAAATAGATAAGTTGACGGCACAATTTGAGACAAATGGATATGATCTGATAGCCATTACAGAGACGTGGTTACAAGGTGACCAGGACTGGGTTACTTGACAATCCGGTAGGACAGACAGAAAGGAAAAGGAGGTGGGGTAGCTCTATGGATAAAGGATGGAATCACTGCAATAGTAAGAAACAATATTGGCTCCAATGATAAGGGTGTTGAGACAGTTTGGGTGGAGATAAGGAATAATAAGGGGAAAAAGTCACTGGTGGGTATAGTCAATAGGCCCCCGAACAGTAACAACTCTGTTGGTCAGAGCATAAACCAGAAAATAGTGGGGGCTTGTAAAAAGGGAACAGCAATAATCATAGGTGATATTAACCTCTATATTGATTGGACAAATCAAATTGGTCAGGGCAGCCTTGAGGAGGAGTTCATGGAGTGCATAAGGGACGGGTTCCTTGAGCAGTATGTAACAGAACCAACCAGGAGGCAGGCTATCTTAGATCTGATCCTGTGTAATGAGACAGGATTAATAAACAATCTCCTAGTAAAGGATCCCCTCGGAATGAGTGATCATAACATGATTGAATTTCAAATTCAGATGGAGGGTGAGAAAGTTGGATCTCTAACCAGCGTACTAATCTTAAATAAAGGAGACTATGAAGGTATGAGGGCAGAGTTGGGTAAAGTGCACTGAGAAAATAGATTAATGTGTAGGACGGTTGATGAACTGGGGTGTACATTTAAGGAGATATTTCACAACTCTCAAGAAAAATGCACCCTTTCCTCCTCGCTGGAATGTAAGAGAAAAGATAGCCATCCGTGGCTAACTAAAGAAATAAAGGACGGTATCCAACTAAAAACAAGGGCATACAAAGTGACCAAAACTAGTGGGAGGACAGAAGACTAGGAAGCTTTTAAAAGTCAGCAAAGAACGATTAAAAAAATGAAGAAAGGGAAGATAGACTATGAGAGTAAATTAGCACTAAATATAAAAATAGATAGCAAGAGTTTCTATAGGTATATAAAAATGAAAAGAGTGGCTAAAGTAAATGTTGGTCCCTTAGAGGACGAGACCGGGGAATTAATAATGGGGAACATGGAGATGGCAGAAACTCTGAACAAATATTTTGTATCAGTCTTTACGTTAGAGGACACCAACAATATTCCAACAGTGGATAGTCATGGGGCTAGGGGGGGGGGGGAAAGAACTTAACACGATCACAATCAATAGGGAGGTGGTACTCAGTAAGATAATGGGACTAAAGGCAGATATATCCCCTGGACCTGATGGCTTGTATCCTAGGGTCTTAAGAGAAGTAGCGGCAGGGATTGTAGATGCATTGGTTGTAATTTACCAAAATTCCCTGGATTCTGGAGAGGTCCCAGCAGATTGGAAAACTGCAAATGTAACGCCCCTATTTAAAAAAGGAGGCAGACAAAAAACAGGAAACTATACACCAGTTAGCCTAATATCTGTGGTTGGGAAAATGTTGTACTTGTCCATTATTAAAGAAGCAATAGCAGGACATTTGGATAAGCAAAATGCAATCAGGCAGAATCAGCATGGATTTATGAAGGGGAAGTCATGTTTGATAAATTTGCTGGAGTTCTTTGAGGATGTAACGAACAGGGTGGATAAAGTGGAACCAGTGGATATGGTGTATTTGGACTTCCAGCAGGCATTTGACAACGTGCTACATAAAAGGTTGCCACACAAGATAAAAGTTCACGGAGTTGGGGGTAATATATTAGCATGGATAGAGGATTGGCTAACTAATAGAGAACAGAGAGTCAGGATAAATGGTTTATTCTCTGGTTGGCAACCAGTAACTAGTGGGGTGCCGCAGGGATCAGTGCTGGGTCCCCAACTATTTACAAGCTATATTAACGACTTGGACGAAGGGACTGAGTGTAACGTAGCCAAGTTTGCTGACAATACAAAGATGGGTGGAAAAGCAATGTGTGAGCAGGACACAAAAAATCTGCAGAAGGACATAGACAGGCTCAGTGAGTGGGCAAAAATTTGGCAGTTGGAGTATAATGTTGGAAAGTGTGAGGTCATGCACTTTGGCAGAAAAAATCAAAGAGCAAGTTATTATTTAAATGGAGAAAGATTGCAAAGCGCCACAGTACAGCGGGACCTGGGGGTACTTGTGCATGAAACACAAAAGGATAGTATGCAGATACAGCAAGTGATCAGGAAGGCGAAAGGTATCTTGGACTTTATTGCAAAGGGATTGGAGTATAAAAGCAGGGAAGTCTTGCTGCAGCTATACAAGGTTTTGGTGAGGCCACACCTGGAATACTGTGTGCAGTTTTGGTTTCCATATTTACGAAAGGATATAGTTGCTTTGGAGGCAGTTCAGAGAAGGTTCACTCGGTTGATTCCGGGGATGAGAGGGTTGACTTATGAGGAAAGGTTGAGTAGGTTGGGCCTCTACTCACTGGAGTTCAGAAGAATGAGAGGCGATCTTATCGAAATGTATAAGATTATGAGGGGGCTCGACAAGGTGGATGCAGAGAGGATGTTTCCACTGATGGGGGAGACGAGAACTAGAGGGCATGATCTTAGAATAAAGGGCCGCCCATTTAAAACAGAGATGAGGAGAAATTTCTTCTCTCACAAGGTTCTAAATCTGTGGAATTCTCTGCCTCAGAAAGCTGTAGAAGCTGGGACATTGAATAAATTTAAGATAGAAATAGACAGTTTCTTAAACGAAAAGGGATAAGGGATTATGGGGTGCGGGCAGGGAAGTGAAGCTGAGTCCATGATCTTATTGAATGGCAGAGCAGGATCGAGGGGCCGTATGGCCTACTCCTGTTCCTTATGCTCTTCTGTACACTGTCTAATGAAACGTTCCCAGGGTAGGTGCAGCATGGATTAGATAGAGTAAACCTCCGCCTACACTGTCCCATCAGAGACTCCCAGGGCAGGTACAGCATGGGTTAGATATAGCGTAACACTCCCTGTACACTGTCCCATCAAACACTCCCAGGGCAGGCATGGAACATAAGAAATAGGAGCAGGAGTAGACCATTTGTCCCTTCGAGTCTGCTCCGCCATTCAATAAGATCATGGCTGATCGGTCTCAACTCCACTTCACTGCCCACTCCCCATAATCCTTGACCCACTTATCGTTCAAAATTCTGTCCATCCCCACCTTAAATACATTCAATGACCCAGCCCCCACAGCTCTCTGAGGTCGAGAATTCCAAAGATTCACGTCCCTCAGATAAGAAATTTCTCCTTATTTCAGTTTTAAATGGGCGACCCCTTATTCTGAAACTATGCCCTCTAGTTCTAGATTCCCCCACGAGGGGAAACATCCTCTCTGTCAAGCCCCCTCAGAATCTTATACATTTCAATAAGATCACCTCCAAGTCTTCTAAACTCCAATGAGTACAGGCCCAATCTGCTCAACCTTTCTCATTATGAAAACCCCTTCATCTCAGTTATACACCTCGGGAACTTTCTCTGAACTGCCTCCAGTGCAAGTATATCCTTCCTTAAATAAGGAGACCAAAACTGTACGCAGTACTCCAGGTGTGGTCCTACCAACGCCCTGTACAGTTGCAGCAGCACTTCCCTACTTTTATACTCCATCCCTCTTGCAATAAAGGCCAACATTTCATTTGCCTTCCAGATTAATTGCAGTAACTGCATGCTAACTTTTTGTGTTTAATGTACAAGGACCCCCAGATCCCACTGCATTTTGTAATCTCACAATTTAAATAATAATTTGCTTTATTATTTCTCCAACCAAAGTGAATAAGCTCACATTTTCCCACACTATACTCCATCTGCCAATGTTTTGCCCACTCACTTAGCCTATCTATATCCCTTTGTAGATTATTGGCGTCCTCTTCACAACTTGCTAGGTTAGCACAGGTTTGGCACATAGTAAATCTCCGTCTACATTATCCCATCAAACACTCCCAGGGCAGGTACAGTATGGGTTAGATTCAGAGAAAAGCTCCCACCACACTGTCCCATCAAATACTCCCAAGGCAGTTACAGTATGGGTTAGATAGACAGAAAAGCTTCCTCTAAACTGTCCCGTCAAACTCTGCCAGATCAGGTACAACATGGGTTAGATACAGCGCAAAGCTTCCTTTACATTATCCCGTCAAACAGTCCCGGGACATGTACAACATGTGTTAGATATAGAGTAAAACTCTCTCTATACTATCCCATCAAACAGTTCTGGGACATGTACAACACGGGTTAGATACAGAGTAAAGCTCCCTCTAAGCTGTCCCATCAAACACTCCCAGGGCATGTACAGCACAGGTTAGATACAGAGTAAACCTCCCTCTACATTGTTCCAGCAAACAATCCCAGGGCAGGTACAGCACGGGTTAGATACAGAGTAAAACTCCCTATGCACTGTCCCATCAAACAATCCCAGGGCAGGTACAACACGGGTTAGATACAGAGTAAAACTCCCTATGCACTGTCCCATCAAACAATCCCAGGGCAGGTACAGCACGGGTTAGATACAGAGTAAAACTCCCTATGCACTGTCCCATCAAACAATCCCAGGGCAGGTACAGCACGGGTTAGATACAGAGTAAAACTCCCTATGCACTGTCCCATCAAACAATCCCAGGGCAGGTACAGCACGGGTTAGATACAGGGTAACTCTCCCTTACTGCAACAGCGACTACAATCCAAAAGTACTTCATTGGCTGTAAAGCGCTTTGAGGGCTCCGGTGGTCGTGAAAGGCGCCAAATAAATTCAAGTCTTTCTCCCTCTTCACTGTCCCATCAGACACTGCCAGCCCATAATGAGCAGGGCTCAGGGAGGTTGGTTGCTAGGCACTGCAGTGATGTCATAAAGCAGGGCCATTCAGCCCAGTGGGTCCTCTCCATGTCCCTTTGAAGGTGGAGAGCTGGGACATCCTGTCTCAACACACATCCCCCTGTTCATACTGAGAATCCCCGGGGAAGGCCCAAGGCCCAGAGTGTGGAACACAACCAAGGGGGAAAGAGGAGGAGAGACGGTGCAGTGTGGGAGAGGAGGGAGGAGTCTGCTCATTCCCAGGGGCAGATCAGACAAAGTGCTTTGAGTGGTAGGTCCAGCAGTGAAACTGAAAACAATCAAAGGGAATAAATAAAGATCCAATCCAAGGGAACAAGCAACGGTCATTTGGCAGACATCACAACCGGCCCAGAATTATTCAATGGGCGAGCATCGATTGCTTATTGTGGGAAGTTCCACACTTCCACACAGCTTTCATAGTGCGCAACAAAAATATATTCCAGTGAAAAAGAAGGGCGGCAAGAGAAGGGATAACCAGCCGTGGATAACCAAGGAAATAAAGGAAAGTATCAAATCAAAGACCAATGCGTATAAGGTGGCCAAGGTTAGTGGGAAACTAGAGGATTAGGAAAATTTTAAGCAACAGCAAAGAATGACTAAAAAAGCAATAAAGAAAGGGAAGATAGATTACGAAGGTAAACTTGCGCAAAACATAAAAATAGATAGTAAAAGCTTTTACAGATATATAAAATGGAAAAAAGTGACTAAAGTAAATGTTGGTCCCTTAGAAGATGAAAAGGGGGATTTAATAATGGGAAATGTGGAAATGGCTGAGACCTTAAACAATTATTTTGCTTCCGTCTTCACAGTGGAAGACACAAAAACAATGCCAAAATTTGCAGGCCACAGGAATGTGGGAAGGGAGGACCTTGAGACAATCACTATCACTAGGGAGGTAGTGCTGGACAGGCTAATGGGACTCAAGATAGACAAGTCCCCTGGTCCTGATGAAATGCATCCCAGGGTATTAAAAGAGATGGCGGAAGTTATAGCAGATGCATTCGTTATAATCTACCAAAATTCTCTGGACTCTGGGGAGGTACCAGCGGATTGGAAAGCAGCTAATGCAACGCCTCTGTTTAAAAAAGGGGGCAGGCAAAAGGCAGGTAACTATAGGCTGGTTAGTTCAACATCTGTAGTGGGGAAAATGCTTGAAACTATCATTAAGGAAGAAATAGCGGGACATCTAGATAGGAATAGTGTAATCAAGCAGACGCAGCATGGATTCATGAAAGGGAAATCATGTTTAACTAACTTACTGGAATTCTTTGAGGATATAACGAGCATGGTGGATAGAGGTGTACTGATGGATGTGGTGCATTTAGATTTCCAAAAGGCATTCGATAAGGTGCCACACAAAAGGTTACTGCAGAAGATAAAGGTACGCGGAGTCAGTGGAAATGTATTGGCATGGATAGAGAATTGGCTGGTGAACAGAAAGCAGAGAGTCGGGATAAATGGGTCCTTTTCCGGTTGGAAATCAGTGGTTAGTGGTGTGCCACAGGGATCAGTGCTGGGACCACAACTGTTTACAATATACATAGATGACCTAGAAGAGGGGACAGAGTGTAGTGCAACAAAACTTGCAGATGACACTAAGATTAGTGGGAAAGCGGGTTGTGTAGAGGACTCAGAGAGGCTGCAAGGAGATTTGGATAGGTTAAGCGAATGGGCTAAGGTTTGGCAGATGGAATACAATGTCAGAAAGTGTGAGGTCATTCACCTTGGGAAAAAAAACAGTAAAAGGGAATATTATTTGAATGGGGAGAAATTACAACATGCTGTGGTGCAGAGGGACCTGGGGGTCCTTGTGCATGAAACTCTTTTTGGGAGTAAACAAAAAACATTAAACCGTGCCCCCCCGATCTGGGGGAAACACCAAACATTTACAGGCCCTTTTATTTTTTTTTTTGTGGTTTTTTTTGGGGGGGTTTTTTGGGCATAAAAACATATTTTTTCTCCAAGTGCCCCCTATAAAAGGGGAGGGGGACACTAAAAGCACCGGCAATTAAAACAAATTAACTTAAAAACATAAAATCAAATTAAAATTTGGTTGCCGGGCGTGATGATGCACTCCAGTCCCTCCGGTGCCCACCTCTCGCGGAAGGCCGCGAGCGTACCGGTGGACACCGCGTGCTCCATCTCCAGGGATACCCTGGACCGGATGTATGCGCGGAAGAGAGACAGGCAGTCTGGCTGAACGACCCCCTTGACCGCCCGCTGCCTGGACCGGCTGATGGCACCCTTGGCCGTGCCCAGGAGCAGTCCTACGAGGAGGCCCTCGGATCTACCCGCTCCCCTCCGCACAGGGTGCCCGAAGATCAGGAGTGTGGGACTGAAGTGCAGCCAGAATTTCAGGAGCAGCCCCTTTAGATAACAAAACAGGGGCTGCAACCTCGTGCACTCAATAAAAACATAGAACACGGACTCTTCCAGACCGCAGAAATTGCAGGCGGCCTGGGAGCCCGTGAACCGGCTTAAATCCCAAAAGGTTAGTTTGCAGGTGCAGCAGGTAATCAAGAAGGCGAATGGAATGTTGGCCTTCATTGCGAGAGGGATGAAGTACAAAAGCAGGGAGGTCTTGCTGCAACTGTATAAGGTATTGGTAAGGCCGCACCTGGAGTACTGCGTGCAGTTTTGGTCATCTTACTTAAGGAAGGATATACTAGCTTTGGAAGGGGTACAGAGACGATTCACTAGGCTGATTCCAGAAATGAGGGGGTTACCTTATGATGATACGTTGAGTAGACTGGGTCTTTACTCGTTGGAGTTCAGACGGATGAGGGGTGATCTTATAGAAACATTTAAAATCACGAAAGGGATAGACAAGATAGAGGCAGAGAGGTTGTTTCCACTGGTAGGGGAGTCTAGAACTAGGGGGCACAGCCTCAAAATACGGAGGAGCCAATTTAAAACCGAGTTGAGAAAGAATTTCTTCTCCCAGAGGGTTGTGAATCTGTGGAATTCTCTGCCCAAGGAAGCAGTTGAGGCTAGCTCATTGAATGTATTCAAGTCAAAGATAGATAGATTTTTAACCAATAAGAGAATTAAGGGTTACAGGGAGAGGGCGGGTAAGTGGAGCTGAGTCCACGACCAGATCAGCCATGATCTTATTGAATGGCGGAGCAGGCTCGAGGGGCCAGATGGCCTACTCCTGTTCCTAATTCTTATGTTCAACCATCCATTGAGTGAAGAAGTGTATCCTAACATCTCTCCTGAATGGCCTGGCTCGGATTTTAAGGTTATGTCCCCTCGTCCTAGATACCCCAAGCAGCAGAATAAATTTCTCTCTATCTACCCAAGCAATTGCTTTCAAATTCACACTAAATTCCCACAGACGAGGTGGTGTATGGGTTAGATACAGAGTAAAGTTTCCTCTACACTGCCGCAGGGCACACTTCGGTGTCTGTCCCGCCCGCACTGCTGGCAGCTTATCAATTAAAATTCAGCAGCAGTACGATCTGCCACTGCACTGAAAACTTTCCACCCACAGCTTCTGATCAGTTTCAGGTTAAAGCTCCTTTTAAACTGCCAGCACTCCCAGGGCAGGGACAGCACGAATTAGGTATACAGTAAATCTGTGTCAGAGGAAACTGTACCCCAGTGAGAGTCAGTGCCAGAGGAAAATGTACCCCAGAGTCAGTGCCAGAGGAAACTGTACCCCAGAGAGTCAGTGCCAGAGGAAACTGTACCCCAGAGAGAGTCTGCCAGAGGAAACTGTACCCCATTGAGAGTCAGTGCCAGAGGAAACTGTACCCCAGTGAGAGTCAGTGCCAGAGGAAACTGTATCCCATTGAGAGTCAGTGCCAGAGGAAACTGTATCCCATTGAGAGTCAGTGCCAGAGGAAACTGTATCCCAGCGAGAGTCAGTGCCAGAGGAAACTGTATTCCAGTGAGAGTCAGTGCTACAGAAAACTGTATCCCAGTGAGAGTCAGTGCCAGAGGAAACTGTATCCCAGTGAGAATCAGTGCCAGAGGAAACATGCAGCAGAGCCTGGTCTCCAGTCATCTTGGATCCCCTTGCCATTGGACCAAGACCTTGCTCTGCCAAGCCCGTGTGGTAGCGAATGTGCAAGGGCCACCTCACATTAAAAGAATTCACACTATGAGCAATACAGAACAATCCTCTTCCTCTGCAGTTATCAATCTATTGCAATTCCCCATGCCTGTAGTTTCGTTATATTACGATTCAAAATATCTTCAGTTATCAGCAACAAATGGCATCTATATCACGCCTTAAACGGAGTAAAATGTCCCAAGACACTTCACAGGACTGTTAGCAAACAAACTTTGACACCCAGTCACGTAAGGAAATATTAGCACAGGTGACTGAAAGCTTGTTCAAAAGGGTAGGTATTAAGGAGCATTTTATAGGTGGAGAGGTTTAGGGAGGAATTCCAGAGCTTATGGCCTCGGCAGCTGAAGGTACAGCCACCAATATTGCTGAAAATTGGGGCTGCTCAAGAGGCCAGAATTGGAGGAATGCAAAGATCTGAGGGCTGTCACGTTGGAGGAGGTGACAGCAATAGGGAGGGGCAAGGTCCTGGATGGATTTCAAAACAAGGATGAGAATTTTGAAAGCAAGGCACTGCTGGACCAGGAGCCAATCTAGTTCAGCGAGCACAGGGGTGATGGAAGAATGGAAATTGGTACAAGTTGGGATGAGAGGGCTGAGGACAGATTGAGTAGAATCGGCCTATATTCTCTGGAGTTTAGAAGAACGGAAGGTGATATCATTGAAACATATAAAATTCTGAGAGGAATTGACAAGGGCTGGATAGTCTAGAGTTAGGGTTCCTAGTATTAGGATAACAGTATTAGTATTAGGTCATTTAAGACTATGTGGAGGAGCTAGTTCTTCACTCAGAGTTGTGAATCTTTAAAATTCTCTATCGAATAGAGATCTTACTGAATGGCGGAGTAGATGGGAGGGCCAACTCCTGCTGCTACTTCTTGTGTTCTTGAGTAAGGATACGGGCAGGAGTGTTTTAGAAACATAGAAATTTACAGCGCAGAAGGAGGCCATTTCAGACCATCGTGTCCGCGCCGGCCGACAAAGAGCCGCACGGCCCTCGGTCAGCAGCCCTGAAGGTTACATATAAACCTATGAACAATGAACAATGGCGGAAAGGTAAATAGCACCCAGCCCAACCAGTCCGCCTCACACAACTGCATCACCCCTTGCACCGAAACATTCTACATTCCACCCCAACCAGAACCATGTGATGTCCTGGGAGAGGCAAAAAACAGGTAAAAACCCAGGCCAATTTAGGGAAAGAAAATGTGGGAAAATTTTTCTCCTACCCATCCAGGCGATCGAAACTAGTCCAGATCACCCTGGCCATATTCGATTCCCTGCAGCACTTACCATTATATCTGCGCCGGCCAACAAGAGGTGATCTCGTCTAATCCCAATTACCAACTCTAGGTCCGTACCCTGCAGGTTACGGCACTTTAAGTGCCCATCCAACCATCTCTTAAAAGTAGTGAGGGTTTCTGTATCCACTACTCTTCCAGGCAGTGAGTTCCAGATCCCCAAAACCCTCTGCGTAAAGAAGCTCCTCCTCAAATCCCCTCTAAACCTTCCACCAACCACCTTAAAACTATGCCCCCTAAGTTTAAGCTTATGTTTACGGAGAGTGCGAGGTGTGAGGCCGATCAGAGGCTTGGATGAGGGTTTGAGCAGATGAGCTGAGGAAGGGGCAGAGACCGGTGATGTTATGGAGGTGGAAGTAAGCGTACTTGGTGACTGAGGGAATATGGGTTCGGAAGCTCATCTCGGGGTCAAGTACGATGCCAATCAATAAATTGCAACTCTCGATATGTGTGTTTCAGTATTTTAGAATACTACATATCTCTCGTGATTAATGCTTCAATATTAGTAATCAATATAAAGTAGTTATCAATATATTTTCTTATAATTCTAAATGTCCATGAATGAATAATTGATTCTGTGGGTGATAGGCTGTGCTGGTCTTTCAGATGGGTCTGTGCACCGTGATCAGTGAATTGACGATGTGCTTCCGGTTCAATCTTTCCATTGGCTTTCTCACCAGATGGGAAATATTTGAACATTGAGATCTGATGGTGTCGGTGAGAGCTCAGCCGCACCTAATGTACAGAGACCGGTCCATCTGCTGGGCTCGGCCTCAAACTGGAGTCACATCTTAGATCAAAGCCCTTTACTCTAAAACACACACAAGATTCACTGTGACTGTGTTTAGAGACAGAAACTGATCTCACTTCACATCCCATTGCACGGTCTCATGCTGGATAATTGTGCTCGGTGGTTAGTCTCTCCCGGTCTCATTTCCTGTCTTACCTTGTAACCTGTGTGTACTGTCTACAGGACCGGTGTGTATCTGAGTAAATGGCACTTTCTCTTACCTTTCTCCCCAGTCGATCTATTGAAGCGCTTTCAATCAGAAGGGGCTCACTGGTTGGTGCTCTCACAATCCTGTGCTGGTTCACCTGCTGTTGTTCCTCAGTCCACAATCCCCGTTTCCTTCCAGCTGTGGAACTTTCTCAATCACTCCGCCATTTACCGGGATCTAATTATCACAGGGCAGAAAATTAGAAGATAAATGTTGTGAAGTGGAATGTAATGTAAAGTGTTTTTCCAACGTTTCAGAACAGTATATGTCCAGTATTTCTGTTTTATTTTATCCTTTTCCTCAGATCTCTCCTGCCCGTCTGGACTTACAGAAAATCATCAGAAATCTCCTCGGGTTACACACTGTCTGATCTCACTGGGCCCCCGGGTTACACACTGTCTGATCTCACTGGGCCCCCGGGTTACACACTGTCTGATCTCACTGGGCCCCCAGGTTACACACTGTCTGATCGCACTGGGCCCCCGGGTTACACACTGTCTGATCTCACTGGGCCCCCGGGTTACACACTGTCTGATCTCACTGGGCCCCCGGGTTACACACTGTCTGATCTCACTGGGCCCCCGGGTTACACACTGTCTGATCTCACTGGGCCCCCGGGTTACACACTGTCTGATCTCACTGGGCCCCCGGGTTACACGCTGTCTGATCTCACTGGGCTCCCGGGTTACACACTGTCTGATCTCACTGGGCCCCCGGGTTACACACTGTCTGATCTCACTGGGCCCCCGGGTTACACGCTGTCTGATCTCACTGGGCCCCCGGGTTACACGCTGTCTGATCTCACTGGGCCCCTGGGTTACACACTGTCTGATCTCACTGGGCTCCCGGGTTACACACTGTCTGATCTCACTGGGCCCCTGGGTTACACACTGTCTGATCTCACTGGGCCCCTGGGTTACACACTGTCTGATCTCACTGGGCCCCCGGGTTACACACTGTCTGATCTCACTGGACATCCGGGTTACACGCTGTCTGATCTCACTGGGCCCCCGGGTTACACACTGTCTGATCTCACTGGGCCCCCGGGATACACACTGTCTGATCTCACTGGGCCCCGGGGAGGGGGACGAGGAGCCGAGGGGAAGGTGACAGGAGGAGGGGAGGGGGGCGGTTTCCCAGGACCCCCCATTCTCTCCCCCTCGTCTGTCGAACCCCCCACCCTCCCCAGTCATTCTGGGGATGTGCCTGTGTCAAGTCGGTGTACGCGTGTCCGTGTCTCTCTCGCCCCCCCCCGGGACACTCTCCCTCGGCCCCCTCTCCCCCCCGGGACACTCACCCTCGGCACCCTCTCCCCACCGGGACACTCTCCCTCGGCACCCTCTCCCCCCGTTGCCGCTCAGCTCCGCTCACTTTCCGCCATCTTCACCAACGGCCGACCTCCGGGAATCCTAAACATGCGCAGTGCCGCCACGCAGCGCGCTCAGGGAGGCGTTGTCCGCCCCTGCAATTGGCTGATTGACTTGATTGACAGGCCGCCCACCAATCGCGACCCTGTATCTGCCACTTACCCCGCCCGCTCCCACAGTCTGAGGCGGGCTCGCTCCGGGTCACGTGGCTGCGATTCGAACTCGCGCCGCCGCTCGCTCAGCGCCAGTGACGTCAACAACCGGCAATAATGGTGTGACGTGAAAGCCCCAGCAACGCGAGCTGTGTGACATCAGCAACCTGGCAATGCAGTCTCTGTGACGTCATGTAGCCTGGCGGGGAGGGCACTGAGCCCACAGGATGGGTATACCGAGCCTGGTACCAGGGGAGGGCACCGACCCCGCAGGATGGGCGTATACTGAGCCTGGCACCAGGGGAGGGCACCGACCCCACAGGATGGACGTGTACTGAGACTGGCACCTGCGGAGGGCACCGACCCCACAGGATGGCCAGATACCGAGCCTGGCACCTGGGGGGGGGCACCGACCCCACAGGATGGGCGTATACCGAGCCTGGCACCTGGGGAGGGCACCGACCTCACAGGATGGCCGTGTATCTATACTGGCAGCAGGGGAGGGCACTGACCCCACAGGATGGTGTACACCGAGCCTGGCACCAGGGGAGGGCACCGACCCCACAGGATGGCCGTGTATCTAGCCTGGCTCCAGGGGAGGGCACAAACCCCACAGGATGGCGTATACCGAGCCTGGCACCAGGGGCGGAGAGGGCACCAGGAAAATCATTGGCCCATTGGTTGTCACGTGTGTGTCCAGCGGGGCGGGAGCTGCGGGTTTTACCATCAGTGACAGGCCCAGATTACCCAGGTGTATCGGCGCTGCATGGCCCATGGGACAGGAACAAGAAGGAGAGAATGTTCTGAAGTTCTATCCTGTACTTACAGTGATGACTTTTGTAAACTCCTTTTAAAGAATATTAGAAGGAGAAGGTTAGCATACGGGAAGCTCAAACCCAAAGATCACATCCATATCTGCCACAGTTAGTCGATTCATCAAGGGCTGATTATCATCGGCTTTTTACATAAGAACATAAGAAATAGGAGCAGGAGTAGGCCATACGGCCCCTGGAGCCTGCTCCACCATTTAATACAATCATGGCTGATCTGATTATAGACTCAGGACAACTTTCCTACCCACTCCCCATAACCCCTAAATCCCTTATCGGTTAAGAAACTGTCTCCCGCTGTCTTAAATTTATTCAATGTCCCAGCTTCCACAGTTCTCTGAGGCAGTGAATTCCACAGATTTACAAGCCTGAGAGAAGGAATTTCTCCTCAGCTCAGTTTTAACTGGGCGGCCCCTTATTCTAAGATTATGCCCCCTTGTTCTAGTCTCCCCTATCAGTGGAAACATCCTCTCTGCATCCACCTTGTCAAGCCCCCTCATAATCTTATACGTTTCGATAAGATCACCTCTCATTCTTCTGAATTCCAATGAGGATAGGCCCATTCTACTCAACCTTTTCTCGTAAGTCAACAACCTCATCTCAGGAATCAACCTAGTGAACCTTCTCTGAACTGCCTCCAAAGCAATTATATTCTTTTGTAAATATGGAAACCAAGGCAATATCCCAGGTGTGGCCTCACCAATACCCAGTAAAACTGCAGCAAGACTTCCCTGCTTTTATATTCCATCCCCATTGCAATAAAGACCAAGATACCATTGGCCTTCCTGATCACTTGCTGTACCTGAATACTAACCTTTTGTGTTTCATGCACAAATACCCCCAGGTCCCGCTGTACTGCAGCACTTTGCAATTATTCTCCATTTAAATAATAACTTGCTCTTTGATTTTTTTTTGCCGAAGTGCATGACCTCACACTTTCCAACATTATACTGCATCTGCCAAATTTTTGCCCACTCACTTAGCCTGTCTATGTCATTTTGCAGGTATTTTGTGTCCTCCTCACACATTGCTTTTTATCCCATCTTTGCATTGTCAGCAAACTTGGCTACGTTACACTCGGTCCTTTCTTCCAAGTTGTTAATATAGATTGTAAATAGTTTGGGTCCCAGCGGCACCCCACTAGTTACTGATTGCCAACCCGAGAATGAACCATTTATCCCGACTCTCTGTTAGCCAATCCTCTATCCATGCTAATATATTACCTCCAACCCCGTGAACTTTTATCTTGCGCAGTAACCTTTTATGTGGCACCTTGTCAAATGCCTTCTGGAAGTCCAAATACACCACATCCACTGGTTCCCCTTTATCCACCATGTTCGTTACATCCTCAAAGAATTCCAGCAAATTTGTCAAACATGACTTCCCCTTCATAAATCCATGCTGACTCTGCCTGACCGAATTATGCTTTTCCAAATATCCTGTTGCTGCTTCTTTAATAATGGACTCCAACATTTTCCCAACCACAGATGTTAGGCTAACTGGTTTCTGTCTGCCTCCTTTTTTAAATAGGGGCGTTACATTTGCGGTTTTCCAATCTGTTGGGACTTCCCAGAATCCAGGGAATTTTGGTAAATTATAACTAATGCATCCACTATCCCTGCCATTGCTTCTCTTAAGACGTCATCAGGTCCAGGAGATTTATCTGCCTTTAGACCCATTACCTTACTTCTTAGTGATTGTGATCAGTTCCTCCCCCCCCACCCCTTTCGCCCCTTGACTATCCACTGTTGGAATATTGTTTGTGTCCTCTACCGTAAAGACTGATACAAAATATTTGTTCAGAGTTTCTGCCATCTCCATGTTCCCCATCACTAATTCCCATTCTCGTCCTCTGAGGGACCAACATTTACTTTAGCCACTCTTTTCCTTTTTATATACCGAGAGAAACTCTTGCTATCTGTTTTTATATTTTGTGCTAGTTTACTTTCATAGTCTATCTTCCCTTTCTTAATGATTTTTTTAGTCATTCTTTGCTGGCTTTTAAAAGCGTCCCAATCTTCTGTCCTCCCACTAGTTTGAGCAACTTTGTATGCCTTTGTTTTTAATTGGATACCGTCCTTTATTTCTTTAGTTAGCCACAGATGGCTATCTTTTCTTTTACACCCTCAATGGAACTGGAACTGGATTGCAGTGGGACTTTCAGGAGAATATTAAAGTTGGGCACCACAGAAATAATTACAATCTGAGCGTCAACATCAGGGCAACTTATTCCCGGGGCATTCATTCATCGCGGGCCACCCTGACCTGTGAGAGGTCACCACCGCAGGTCGGGAGGATAAAAGAGCAGCATGGGTCCTGGAACATCGAGGGCCACCCTGACCTGTGAGAGGACATATTCTCATCCGTTCCATGTACTGCTTTCATCTGCATAGTGCTACATGTAACGTGATTCGTATTGAAATGTACCCTGGAATGTAATGTAAACCTTTTATTATCTGCTCCATGTAATACCCTTATTTGCACAGTACTACATGTAACGTGATTTGCGGATTGTACTAAACTGTACCTTGAAATGAAATGCACGCTAGTGCATTGTATGGAACTGCTGTCAGCATCCAAACGAATTGTATGGAATTGCTGACCGCAAGATACTGAACTATTTTCCAAGGTATTGTGAAAATTTTATATGAATAAAGTACAGTTTTGAAGAAAAAAAAGCCATCGTGGGTCAGGAGGATAAAAGAGCATACCACTGCAGCTTCCAGAGTGAGCTGCTACAAGTGTGCGACGGCTTCAAGGTGGGCGACTGGATGACATCATCAAAACCCAGGTCGCAGTTTGGAGCGTGGGCAGGAACATTGGCGGGGTCCAGGTACAGCGGGGGAGCGGGAAGGTCAGGGCGGAGGAACGGTGAGAGATCGTGGTGGAGGAACGGTGAGAGATCGTGGCGGAGGAGCGGTGAGAGATCGTGGCGGAGGTGCGGTGAGAGATCGTGGCGGAGGTGTGGCGAATGTTTTTGTGGCGGAGGAACGGTGAGAGATCGTGGCGGAGGTGCGGTGAATGAGGGTACAGGCCCAGAAGAGCCGAGAACCCAGGGGCAGCACGGACCTGCCCACACTGCGATATGTGTGCACACTAGGTCCTTGCATCAGAGCAGGTCTCCTGCCGTCTGGTTAACCCTTGCCACTGGATAAAGGCCAAGCTCTGTCAATCCCGTGTGGTGGCTGGTATGCGACGGTCACCACACGTTAAAACAATCCACGCACAGGCATCTTCCACCCTTCAATTGGAGTTCAGGACTGGAATATCGGCTCCTTCATTGAAACATCTGCGAACCCATGTGGAAGCAAGTCATCCTGGTTCCAGGGAGCGCCAATGATGATGAAGACCATTCTCGGGGAGTTTGCGGGTATTCCTGGGATTCTGTAGATATTGTGGGAGGCAGATTAGTTCGGTGACAATCACAGATCCGCCCCGGAATAGACAAAACAATCTGTGACCCTCCTGTGATGCACCTGGGGACCTTTTACTGTTGTAAAGGCGCTATATAAACACAAGTTGTTGTTGTTGTCCCGCCAATCCCTCTTTTTTTTCATAGGCAGTCCCTCGGAATCGAGGAAGGCTTGCTTCCACTCCTAAAATGACTTTTTTGGTAGTTGAACAGTCCAATATGAGAGCCACAGACCCTGACACAGGTGGGACAGATATTCGTCGGAGGAAGGTGGGGATGGCACTGATTTATCACACGCTCCTTCCGCTGCTTGCGCCTGACCTCTTCACGCTCGCGGCGCTGAGATTCGAAGAGCTCAACAACCTTCTAGATGCACTTCCTCCACTTCAGGCGGTCTTTGGCCAGGGACTCCCAGGTGTCGGTGGGGATGTTGCACTTTATCAGGGAAGCTTTGAGGGTGTCCTTGTAACGTTTCCTCTGCCCACCTTTGGCTCATTTGCCGTGACGGAGCTCCGCGTAGAGCACTTGCTTTGGGAGTCCCGTGTCGGTCATGCGGATAATGTGGCCTGCCCAGCGGAGCTTCAATGCTGGGGATGTTGGCCTGGTCGAGGACGCTAACGTTGGTGCGTCTGTCCTCCCAGGGGATTTGCAGGATCTTGCGGAGACATTGTTGGTGGTATTTCTCCAGCGACTTGAGCTGTCTGCTGTACATGGTCCATGTCTCTGAGCCATACAGGAGGGCGGCTATTACTACAGCCCTGTAGACTATGAGCTCGGTGGTCGGTTTGAGGGCCTGGTCTTCAAACACTCTTTTCCTCAGGCGGCCGAAGGCTGCACTGACGCACTGGAGGCGGTGTTGGATCTGGTGGTCAATGCCTGCCCTTGTTGATAAGAGACTCCCGAGGTTTGGGGAATGGTCCCCGGTGTCCAGGGCCGTGCCGTGGACCTTGCTGACTGGGGGGCAGTGCTGTGCGGCGGGGACAGGCTGCTGGAGGACCTTTGTCTTACGGATGTTTAGTGTAAGGCCCGAGCTCTCGGCCGCCTCAGTAAATACGTCACAATGTCCTGGAGTGGAACACAGGGGCAAAGGTCACCGCCCGTTAAACATTCAAATATTTCAACCCAACCGCCAAGCTCCGAGCGCGAGCCTCGTTCAACCCAAATCATGGCCGCAAACCCCGCCTCCCGGCGGCGCTGATTGGCCTGGAGCGGCCCGGTGAGGCGCTCCCGGGGGAAGCGGAGTGGCCGGAGCGCCTGTCACTCAGAGTGAGGGAGGCGGGTTTTGGGGGCGGGGTTGTCAGAGGGGAAGCGGATTGGCCGGAGCGCCTGTCAGTCAGAGTGAGGGAGGCGGGCCTGGACCCGGGCCTCAGTGGGACTGGGAGCTCGGAAAGTGTGTTTGGGCCGGGTGCCAGTGACGCGGCGCTGGGCCCTTGTGTCGGTGAGTTGGAGCCGGTGGGAGCGGTCGCCTGGTTTAATACCCGGGGGGTGAGGGGTGAAGGCTGGGGTAAGAGGAGGAGGGGATTGAGGAGGTGGGAGGATGCGGGGCAGGATGTGGGTGGTGTGTGAGGAGGGGAGGATGGGGGTGAGGATGTGGAGAGGAGATGAGGGAAGAGGATGGGGCAGTGAGGAGGAGGAGGAGGAGGTGGGATGTGAGGAGGAGGTGGGACAGGAATGCGGAGGTGAAGGAGGGTCACATTGTCCAGTTTAACACTTTGCCGATTGTACAAATTATAAATTTACTTTAATTTTTTTTAATTTTAGCAGCGCCGTGGCTCTTGTCAGCTCCTCGAATCATCGACGCACACAGCGCAGGAGGAGGCCATTCGACCCATCGTGCCTGTGAAAGAGCTGTCCCATTAGTCTCACTCCCCTGCTCTTACCCCAGAGCCCTGCGAATGTCTCCTATTCAACAATTTATCTAATTCCCTTTTGAAAGTTACTATTGAATCTGCTTCCACTGCCCTTTCAGGCAGGGCACACCAGATCACCATAACTCGCTGTGTAAAAATGTATTCCCTCATTTACCCCCTGGATTTTTTTTTTTGCCATTTGCCAATTATCTTCAGGTCTCGCAATTTCAATCCCAGGAGAAAATGAAGACAATCCTACATTCTCTGAGGCAGAAGAAAACCTGTTTTGACGATTTTGAGTTTGAGCAGCAAGAGAGCATCTCTGAAATGATGGTGAATTCTCAGTGGGCCAATGTGGGCTGTGCCTGTACAGTTAGCGTGTTATGTATCCCATGCTGGCTAACAGAACTCTATCTCTGTGCATTTTCAGCAGCGTGGCTTGATGTTTATTAAGCATTGTGATCAATGTGCTGGTGACCTGCGATAGTTTTGCTTTCTTTTTTAACAAACTTTTTTTGTCTTCACAGGAACAGTTGAATCAATCGAAGAACATCATCGACTCTGAATTTTCTACATTGCACAATATTTTGGATGAAAAGAAACAGAATTTGGTCAAAGAACTGAATGAGGAAAAGGATGATATTTTATTCAGAATGGAGACAAATCTGAGAACCCCCGAGACAATTCATGATAAGCTTTCCTTGTTGTAGATAAATAACCTGAACTTGGGGATAGAAAGTACAATTCTGAAGTTTGCAGATGATACTAAACTTGGCAACATAGTGAATAGTGAGCAGGATAGAAGCAGACTTCAGGAGTACATAGACTGGAGAAATGGGCAGACACATGGCAGGTAACGTGGCTGAGTGTGAGGTGATGCACTTTGGGAAGAACAACATGGAGAGGTAGTATAATCTAAATGGTGCTATTTTGTGGGTTGCACAAGAACAGAATGAACTGGGGTAAATGTTCACAAATCTTTAAAGGTGGCAGGGCAAGTTGCTAAGACAGTGAAGAAAGCTTGTGGGATACTTGGCTTTATAAACGGGGGCATTGAATTCAATACAAGGAAGTCATGCTGAACCTTTACAAATCACTGGTTAGGCCTCAGCTGGAGTATTGTGTAGAATTCTAGGAATCACACTTGAAGGATGTCAAGATCTTGGAGAGAGTAAGAAGGAGGTTTATTAGGATGAGAGTAGGAATGAGGGACTTCAGTAAAGTGGAGAGATAGCAGAAGCTGGGATTGTTCTCCTTGGAGCAGCAAAGGTCAAGGGGACACCTAATGGAGGTATTCAAAATTCTGAGGGGGTTTGATTGAGCAAACGGGAGAAACTTTTCTTCTGGCAACCGGATCGGTAGCCAGAGGTCACAGATCTAAAATAATTGGCAAGAGAATTAGAGGGGAAATGTGGAGATATGTTTTCAGATTTGGAATCTGAAAGGGCGGTGGAAGCAGATTCCATCGGGGTGTTCAAAGGGCAATTGGACATGTAGCTGGAGAGAACTAATTTGCAGGGTTATGGGGAAAGGATTGGGTGTGGGAATAAATTGGACACCTCTTTCACAGGATCAACAGCTTTAATCTCCTCGGTGTCTTTGACATCCAGGCCCACATCACATCCCTGCTGTGCACTCTGCTGTGCCTGAATACTTTTTTAAAAATTCATTCACGGGTTTGTGGCAATCTGGAACACTCTCCCTTAAGAGACTGAATGCAAGGATCAAACAATTCACCATTTTCCAGACTGAGATGGGTATATTTGTGTTGGTTAAGGGCATCAAGGGATATGGAGCAGAAGTGGGTAAATGCAGTTGAGGTACAGATCTAACTGAATGGTGGAACAGGCTCCTCCTGTCCCTGTGCACCATCCTCTGCAGTCAGCCATATTTATAATATTCCCACAACACTGGAGTTCCCGAGTGCTGCAGTAACCTCGTGTTTTGGAATTGCTGATTCCGAATGCATTCAGTGTTCACGTCTATACAGCTTACTGTCGATGTTCCATCTTTTGGCCCCAAGTTTACCCTTGTTAATGTTACCTGGTTCTTGTATATCACCCACCTGCTGTCTAGATTCCACTCTGTAATCAATATCATGTGGATCACCTTTCCTCCTGGCCACCTCCCTCCTCCAATGTAAATGCTTCTTGCAGCTACTTCCAATGTTCCTGACCAGTTCCATTGTTTTTATTTGGTTAGCTCTCTCCCATTTATTGTCACAAGAACACCACCATTTACTTTTCAAAGTCCCAGTATTATTTTAGCCACAAGTTGACTGACAGTTATTCATATTTGCGAGTTGTTTTACAAACATCTTTTTCACCCAGAACAGGAAGTATAACACAGGGAATTGCCTTGATTTTCTCGGCCATCCTTGCATGGGAGGGTTCAGAGCCCTTACAGGATTTGTTACATTGTCATTTAGCCCCTCCAGTACCTTTTGTCATTTATCTTCAATGTGCACAGACCCTATCCCTGGGTAACCAACTCATCATCATTACCACACTCATCACCACCCACCTCACTGCAGCTCACCAACTGCAGCTTTGTCCTAACCATGTTCTCAGGCTTCTGAACTACTTCTTCCTCTATGATTTGGTCTTCTGCATTCGGAGTTAGTCATTGATCTAATTGACTGGTTCAACAGTCTCAAGGGTCTGAATGGCCGACTCCTGTTCCTATATCAGCACATTGTTCTGCCTTTCTCAGTGTCTTTACAAGTGTTCTTCCTGCTTTCAGTGCATCCTCCATTATATTATGTGCTCTGTTTCCTCCAGCACTTATTTCTGTTTCTTGCTGACCCTGTACCTGTTGCAAAAATCCCCGTCACAGCTCGCCAGTGACTCGCCCTCAATATTGAGTACCAGCCTATCCACTTCACTAAAGTCTGATTCAATTAGTCCAATACTATCCACTCTGCGGCAGGGAATTCCACAGATTAACAACTCTCTGAGTGAAGTTTCTCCTCATCTCAGACCTAAATGGCCTACTCTCTATCCTAAGACTGTGTCCCCTGGTTCTGGACTTCACCAACATCGAGAACATTCTTCCCGCATCTAACCTGTCCCGTCAGAATCTTATACGTTTCTATGAGATCCCCTCTCATCCTTCTAAACTCCAGTGTATAAAGGCCTAGTTGATCCAGGCTCTCCTCATATGTCAGTCCAGCCATCCCTGGAATTAGTCTGGTGAACCTTCGCTGCACTTCCTCAACAGCAAGAATGTCCTTCCTCAGATTAGGAGACCAAAACTGAACACAATATTCCAGGTGAGGCCTCACCAAGGCTCTGTACAACTGCAGTAAGACCTCCCTGCTCCTATACTCAAATCCGGTAGCTATGAAGGCTCACACACCATTTGCCGCCTGCTGTACCTGCATGCCAACTTTCAATGACTGATGAACCATGACACCCAGGTCTCGTTGCACCTCCCCTTTTCCGAATCTGCCACTATTCAGATAATATTCTGCCTTTGTGTTTTTGCCACCAAAGTGGATAACCTCACATTTATCCACATTATACTGCATCTGCCATGCATTTGCCCACTCACCTAACCTGTCCAAGTCACCCTGCAACTTCTTAGCATCCTCCACACAGTTCACACAGCCACCCAGTTTAGTGTCATCTGCAAACTTGGATATTACACTCAATTCTTTCATCCAAATCATTGATGTATATTGTAAAGAGCTTAGGTCCCAGCACTGAGCCCTGCGGCACTCCGCTAGTCACTGCCTCACATTCCGAAAAGGACCAGTTTATCCCGACTCTCTGGTTCCTGTCTGCCAACCAATTCTCTATTCACGTCAGTACATTACCCCCAATACCATGTGCTTTGATTTTGCACACCAATCTCTTATGTGGGACCTTGTCAAAGGCCTTTTGAAAGTCCAAATACACCACATCTACTGGTTCTCCCTTGTCCACTCTACTAGTTACATCCTGAAAAAATTCCAGAAGATTTGTCAAGCATGATTTCCTTTTCATAAATCCATGCTGACTTGGACCGATCCTGTCACTGCTTTCCAAATGCGCTGCTATTTCATCTTTAGTAATTGATTCCAACATTTTCCCCACTACTGATGTCAGGCTAACCCGTCTATAATTGCTTGTTTTCTCTCTCCCTCCTTTTTAAAAAAGTGGTGTTACATTAGCTACCCTCCAGTCCATAGGAACTGATCCAGAAGCGATAGACTGTTGGAAAATGATCACCAATGCATCCGCTATTTCTGGGGCCACTTACTTAAGTACTCTGGGATGCAGACAATCAGGCCCCGGGGATTTATCGGCCTTCAATCTCATCAATTTCCCCAACACAATTTCCCACCTAATTAGGATAGCCTTCAATTCCTCCTTCTCACGAGACCCTCGGTCCCCTAGTACATCCGGAAGGTTATTTGTGTCTTCCTTCGTGAAGACAGAACCAAAGTATTTGTTCAATTGGTCTGCCATTTCTTTGTTCCCCATTATAAATTCACCTCAGTCCGACTGCAAGGGACCTAAGTTTGTCTTCACTAATCTTTTTCTCTTCACATATCTATAGAAGCTTTTGCAGTCAGTTTTTATGTTCCAAGCAAGCTTCCTCTCGTACTCTATTTCCCCCCTCCTAATTAAACCCTTTGTCCTCCTCTGTTGAATTCTAAATTTCTCCCAGTCCTCTGGTTTGCTGCTTTTTCTGGCCAATTTATATGCCTCTTCCTTGGATCTAACACTATCCTTAATTTCTCTTGTTAGCCACGGTTGAGCCACCTTCCCTGTTTTATTTTTACTTCAGACAGGAGATATACTGGCAGAGGATACTTAAAGGGTTGACGGTGGATAAGCAATGGCAAACATTTAAAGATCACATGGATGAACTTCAGCAATTGTACATCCCTGTCTGGAGTAAAAATAATCCCGAGAGGGGACAGTATGTGCAATGTCTGATCCTGAGCTGCCCACATTCCTCCTGCTCTAGGAGGCAGTCATGCACTCCTCAGTCGGAGTTAATTGGAGGGACAGCGTCATTCACTGGACACCGGCAGTATTTCAATGCACATCATGTCCAGCTCCATCCCAGAGAAATCGAAAACCAACCTGCAGATTCAATGGTTTTATAAATGGTTCAACAAAGTTTAGCTCAATTTGTTGCAGCTTTCAGTATTTGAAGAAATGCCTTTAAACAGTGAAGTATGGATGCAAACACAATCAACATTATTTTTATCTGACCCTTTTCCCATTGATTAATTGGTCCAATATCCAAAATATTAAACTCCAGCCCAGTTACAGGGGGAATCAATATCAGCAGAAAGAAACTGTCAGAATGATTCAGTCTGGGGTAACAGCAGAATCCAAACCCAGCAGTAACTTTTGAACTCGCTGGTGTAGCAGCAGGTGGGATGACTGAGTGAATCGCTTCCCACACTCAGAGCAGGTGAATGGCCTCTCCCCAGTGTGAACTCGCTGGTGTCTCAGCAGGTCGGATACGGTAGTGAATCCCTTACCACACACGGAGCAGGTGAACAGGTGCTCCCTATTGTGAACACACTGGTGTTTCAGCAGGGTGGATGACTGAGTGAATCTCTTCCCACACTCAGAGCAGGTGAACGGCCTCTCCCCAGTGTGAACTCGCTGGTGTCTCACCAAGCTGGATGACTGAGTGAATCCCCTCCCACACATGGAGCAGATGAACGGTCGCTCCCCGGTGTGACTGCGGCGATGAATTTCCAGCTCAGATGGATAATTGAATCCCTTCCCACAGTCCCCACATTTCCACGGATTCTCCATGGTGCGGGTGTCCTTGTGTCTCTCCAGGTTGAACAATCAGTTGAAGCCTCGTCCACACACAGAACACGTGTACGGTTTCTCCCCGCTGTGAATGGTGCAATGGTTTTCAGGCTGTGTAACTGGTTAAAGTTCTTTCCACAGGCAGTGCACTGGAACACTCTCACTCGGGCGTGTGCGTCTCGGTGCTTTTCCAGTCACACTGATGTTTGGAATCTGATCCCACAGACAGAACAGACAAACATTTCTCCTTCCACATTCAAAAGCCGATGATATTTAGGGCCTGTTGAATCGAGTGACTCTGTCAGATCTTGATGTGATGTTTGTTTTAATTTTTCCATCTGCAAATCTACCCGTTCTCATACCCTGCAAAAGGAGTTTACAAAAATCATTACTGCAAGTACTGATTCTATGAAGCATTCTTTCCTCTCTTGTTCCTCCAAAGCTGTAAATCCCCATCACATAAATCCCTGTCCTGAAATCTGGCTGGGTTCAGTTCTTCACTCACTGGTTCCCTCCCACTCATCTCCTGAAGGTGCTGACTCTGGCTGGGTTCAGTTCTTCACTCACTGGTTCCCTCCCACTCATCTCCTGAAGGTGCTGACTCTGGCTGGGTTCAGTTCTACACTCACTGGTTCTCCTCCCCTGAATGTACTGACTCTGGCTGGGTTCACTGGGACCCTGAAGCCCCGCCCACACATTGTTCTATCACAAAGATCGCCACGCATGCGCTCTACTGCTCGATGAAGCACATTGGTGGCGCACTTACCTCTAGGTATGCTTTACAAAGATGGCGACCGTCAGCCTGGGCCTGTTACCGCGAAAACGCCCGGGAGTTGCAAACTCGAGACCTGTTGTTCCTTAGTCCGGGTTACCGACCTGCACCAGGCGTTTATGAAGCCCACCTGTCGAGTATGTTACTCCCCTGCGCCCCGCAGATTCACGTTGAATTCCAAACTGTGTGCCCGGCCTCCGCCCACTCACAGCCCGCGTCCGCTCTGAACAATGATACACTGCGCATGCTCCACATACAGCCCACGCCTGCGCACTGGGCTCCCCCAGGGCAATGACGTTGTGATGTCACAGAAATGCGGCGGAAGGGCCCCAGTGCGCGATTTTTAAAATATAAAAAACAACCTGGCATTTGTTTGTTTTATAATAAAATGATAAAGCGGAGAATCGTATCATAAAAATAAACAGACTGCTGCGAACCTTTCATGAATTAATCGCTGTTTTTAAAGTTCTCTCCCCAGTTGCCAGGGGAAACACATAAGGGCAGCCGGAAGTGGATTTGCCAAGAGCGACGGCGAGTCTGGGCCGCGCGGACCAGGTCGGAGCGAAGGCCCCGGGGACCGCGAGCGGGAGAGAGGCGGTTCTGTGGGTCCCGCTGGTGGTGGGCGGGGCCACAGTTTGATGACCGAAATGCAACAACCCCTTGTTGTTAATACCACCCCCTTCAGTTCCCCCGCCCCCCCTGCTGCCCAGTATAGCATGGAGCTGACCGACCTGGAGAGGCCTCACACATTCACCCCTGGGCTGTGCTGGGTTAAGGGCAGAAGGCTGCAATTAGCAGGGACCGGTTGGGCCGAAAGGCCGGTTTCTGTGCAATGTTACGGGAGGGCGGGTAAATGGAGCTGAGGGCGCGCTCTGATTGCGGGATCTTTCTATTGCTGCCGTTTCAGAACATTAAAAAGTGGGACATATCGAGGCCGCGGGCTACAGGAGGAACCGGAGGTCGCGTCCCACTCCTGCCTTCGCCCGGCAGGAAGGTCACCACCCCTGACCCCTCGTCAAACGGTTTGCCCGTTCGTGTCACCGTGACCCCAACCCCTGCCCCCAGCCCAACAAGACAGCAACGCAGGTACTGGTGGAGGGGAAGGTGGGATACACGTGGGACCTGTCCACACAACGCTCGCAGGGAAGGCCCAGCCCCCATGCCTGGCCCCGTCTGAGTTAACCTGATCTCGGCCGGTGTGCAGGAATAGGGACATGATTGGAGCTTGATGTCCCGGGGCTGGGCTGGGGGTGGTGGGATTTGCAAATCAACCCGAATCGCTGCTCCTACTCGCTGTCCAATGGCCCAAGAGTTCAAGAGCAGGGAGGTTATGCTTGAACTGTATAAAATACTAGTTAGGCCACAGCTAGAATACTGCAATCAGTTCTGGTCACCACATTACAGGAAAGATGTGATTGCACTAGAGAGAGGGTACAGAGGGGATTTATGAGGATGTTGCCTGGACTAGAGAATTTTAGCTCTGAAGAGCGGTTGGATAGGCTGGGTTTGTTTTCTTTGGAACAGAGGAGGCTGAGGGGAAACTTTTCTGAGGTGTCTAAAATTAAGAGGGGCCTAGATAGAGTGAATAGGATGGACCTATTTCCCTCAGAAGAGGGTCAACAACCATTTGGTATAGATTTAAAGTAATTGGTAGGAGGGTTAGAGGGGATTTGAGGGGAAATTTCTTCACCCAGAGGGTTGTGGGGGTCTGGAACTCACTGCCTGAAAAGGTGATCGAGGCAGAAAACCTCACCACATTTAAAAAGTACTTGAATGTGCACTTGAGGTGCCGTAACCTACAGGGCTACGGACCAAGGGCTGAAAAACGGGATTTAGCTGGATAGCTCTTTGTCGGCTGGCGTGGACACGATGGGCCGAAATGAATTACTTTGGTGTTGTAAATATATATGACCCTTGTGAGGGGGTAAGCATGTATGGAGCATGTGCGTAGAGCCTGTGTGCGGGAGAGGCAATGTTTAGGATTGGTTGTGAAGCCCCTCACAGGCGAATAGCTCATCAGCAAAACCTTACATCCCAGTGTGGGGGTCATTGCCTCAAAAAGGAGGAGATCTTGGGACATTATTGGAGAATACCAGGGTTAGTTGAAGAAAGACATTTATTGCTGACTCCTCTGTGACACCAGTCTCTGTCCGATCTTTTACAGATGTCAGGCTAGATGTCACTCCCGTGTCCTTGGGCCCAGCCCGGGCTCACAGCCAGCAGAGGGTTCCCCCAATATCTGGGGCGAGTTCACCTCAGTCACCAAGTAAGTAAATACCCACACACTCCCCAGGGACCTACTGTAAATATCGACACACTCCACAAGGACTCCATGGAAATACTGACACACTCCCGGGACCCCCTGTGATACTTACACACTCCCCGGGGACACCCTGTAAACACAGACACTCCTGTGGACGCCCTGTAAATACAGACACATTCCTGGGGCCCCCTGTAAATACTGACACGCTCCAGGGGACTACCTTTAAATACCGATACACTTCTGGATACCCCCTGAAAACACTGACACACTCCCGGGGACCTTCTATAAATACAGACACACACCTAGGGACCCCTTGTAAACACCGACACACCCGCAGGGACCCGCTGTAAACACTGATACACTCCCGGGAACTCCCATTAATACCGACATACTCCTGGGGATCCCCCGTAAATACAGAGACCCCCTGTACATGCTGACACACTCCTTGGGGATCCCCAGTAAATACAGACACAGTCCTGGGGACACCCCCTGTACATACTGAATATTCCCTGGGGATCCACTGCAAATACGGGCACACTCCTGTGGACCCCCTGTTATTACTGACACACCCCTGGGTACCCGCTGTAAACACTGACACACTACCGAGAACTCCCAGTAAAAACCGACACACTCCCGGGGACCCCCTGTAAATACAGACAAACTCCCGGGAATCCCCTGTAAATACAGATACCCCTGAACATGCTGACACACTCCCGGAGACCCCTGTAAAACCTGACACACTCCACGCGACCTCCTGTAAACACCAACACACTGTCGGGGGTCCCTGTAAATACTGACACACTCCCGGGTACCCCCTGTAAACACGGACGCGCTCCCGGGGACCCCCTGTAAATACAGACACCCCCGTACATGCTGACACACTCTCTGGGACAACCCCTGTAGATACTGACACATTCCCTGGGGATCCGCTGTAAATACAGACACATTCCTGTGGACTCCCCTTGTATATACTGACATATTCCCCAGGGATCCGCTGTAAATACTTCCACACTCCCAGGGACCCCTGTAAACACTGCCAGATTCACAGCGATCCCTTGTAAATACTGACACCCCCGTACATGCTGACACACTCCCGGGGACCCCCTGTAAACACTGAGACACTCCCGGGGACCCCTGTAAATACTGACACATACCCGGGGACCCCCTGTAAATACTGACACCCCCGTACATGCTGACACATTCCCAGGGACCCCTTGTAAACACTGAGACACTCCCGGGGACCCCTGTAAAAATTGACACACTCTCGGGAACTCGCGGTAAATACTGACAACCCCCAGGGCTCCCCCTGTAAACACCGATACACTAGCGGGGGTCCCTGTAAATATTGACACACACCTGGGGATCCTCTGTCAACACTGAGACACGCCCGGGGACCTCCTGTAGATACTGACACACTCCCTGGGACAACCCCTGTAGATACTGACACATTCCCTGTAAATACAGACACAATCCTGGGGACACCCCTTGTACACACTGAAACATTCCCTGGGGATCCCCTGTAAATACAGACACAGTCCTGGGGACACCCCCTGTACATTCTGACATATTCCCTGGGGATCCACTGTAAATACTGACACACTCCCAGGGATCCCCGTAAACACTGACACACTCACAGGGACCCCTTGTAAATATTGAGACACTCCCGGGGACCCCCTATAAACACTGACACACTCCCGGGGAACCCCTGTAAATACTGACACACTTCCGGGGAACCTCTGTAAATACAGACACACTCCTGTGGACCCCCTGTAAACACTGCCACACTCCCGGGGACCCTCTGGAAATACAGACACACTCCTGCGTACCCGCTGTAAACACTGACACATTCCCGGGGACACCCTGTAAAAATCGACACACACCCAGGGAACCCCTCTAAATACTGACACACACCCTGGGACACCCTACAAACTTGTTGATGGTGGCGCAGCCCGCAGACTTGTTCATGGTCATGGAAGCGTTTGAAAATGATAAATCACCTGTCACGGCCCACCAGATTAGGACTTGGACCAGCCAAGAATCTCTGCTGTCCCCAGTAAAAAAACTGTATACTGCATGGGAGCTGGGCCAGCATCCCCGTTGAAATGCAAGAGCCAATCAAGCCATTCCAGCGGCAAAAGGACGAGCTGCCCATTCAGGCAGACTGCCTGTTGTGGGGTAACCGCGTAGTGCTATCAAAAAAGAGCAGGGAGACGTTCATCTTGGATCTCCACAGCAAACACCCCGGTATAGTAATGAATACCCCTATATATTGAGTTCCCAGCCTTGGTCACCCTGGAGCCATGTCTCCGTGATGCCAATTACATCATATCCGAGTGTAACGTAGCCAAGTTTGCTGACGATGCAAAGATGGGATAAAAAGCAATGTGTGAGGAAGACACAATAAACCTGTAAAATGGCATAGACAGGCTAAGTGAGTGGGCAAAAATTTGGCAGATGGAGTGTAATGTTGGAAAGTGTGAGGTCATGCACTTTGGCAAATAAATCAAAGAGCAAGTTATTATTTAAATGGAGAAAAATTGCAAAGTGCTGCAGTACAGTGGGACCTGGGGGTATCTGTGCATGAAACACAAAAGGTTAGTATGCAGGTACAGCAAGTGATCAGGAAGGCCAATGGTATCTTGGCCTTTATTGCAAAGGAGATGGAGTATAAAAGCATTGAAGTCTTGCTACAGTTGTACAGGATATTGGTGAGGCCACACCTGGAATACTGCCTTGGTTTCCATATTTACGAAAGGATATAGTTGCTTTGGAGGCAGTTCAGAGAAGGTTCACTAGGTTGATTCCGGAGATGAGGGGGTTGAATTCCGAGGAAAGGTTGAATAGAATGGGCCTCTACTCATTGGAATTCAGAAGAATGAGAGGCGATCTTATGGAAAAGTATAAGATTATGAGGGGGCTTGACAAGGTGGATGCAGAGAGGATGTTTCCACTGATAGGGGAGACTAGAACTTGGGGGCATAATCTTAGAATAAGGGGCCGCCCATTTAAAACTGAGTTGAGGAGAAATTGCTTCTCTCAGAGGGTTGTAAATCTGTGGAATTCGCTGCCTCAGAAAACTGTGGAAGCTGGGACATTGAATAAACTTAAAGCAGAGGTAGACAGTTTCTTAACCGATAATGGATTAAGGGGTTATGGGGAGCGGGCAGGAAAGTGGACCTGAGTCTATAATCAGATCAGCCATGATTGTATTAAATGGCGGAGCAGGCTCCAGGACCGTACGGCCTACTCCTGCTCCTATTTCTTGTGTTCTTATGTAAAAGGCCGATGATAATCAGCCCTTGATGAATCGACTGACTCTGGCAGATAGGGATGTGATCTTTGGAATTGAGCTTCCCGTGTGCTAATCTTCTCCTTCTAATATTCTTTAAAAGGAGTTTACAAAAGTCTTCACTGTAAGTACAGGATAGAACTTCAGAACATTCTCTCCTTGTTCCTGTCCCATGGGCCATGCAGCGCCGATACACCTGGGTAATCTGGGCCTGTCACTGATGATAAAACCAGCAGCTCCAGCCCCGCTGGACACACACGTGACAACCAATGGGCCAATGGTTTTCCTGGTGCCCTCCCCGCCCCTGGTGCCAGGCTCGGTACTCGGCCATCCTGTGGGGTTTGTGCCCTCCTCTCCCCTGCCCCCCCCCCCCCCCCCCCGGTGCCAGGCTCAATACTCGGCCATCCTGTGGTGTCGGTGCCCTCCCCTGGTGCCAGGCTCAATACTCGGCCATCCTGTGGGGCGGTGCCCTCCCCTGGTGCCAGGCTGTGTACACGGCCACCGGGGTCGGTGCCCTCCCCTGGTGCTAGGCTCGGTATACCCATCCTGTGGGCTCAGTGCCCTCCCTGCCAGGCTACATGACGTCACAGAGATTGCGTTGCCAGGTTACTGATGTCACACACCTTGCGTTGCTGGGGTTTTGACGTCACACACCCCTTCTTGTCGTGTTGTTGACGTCACGCAGCGCGCTGCCGGATTGGTGACGTCACTGACGCAGAGTGAACGGCGGCGCGAATTCGAATCGCAGACACGTCACCCGGCGGGCCGCCTCCGACTGTGGGAGTGGGCGGGGTAAATGGCAGATACAGGGCCGCGATTGGTGGGCGGCCTGTCAATCAGGTCAAACAGCCAATTGCAGGGCGGACAACGCCTCCCCGAGCGCGCTGTGATGCGGCACTGCGCATGTCCGGGATCCCCGGAGTCCGGCCATTTATGAAGGTAAACAAGATGGCGGAAAGTGAGCGGAGCTGAGCGGCACAGGGGGGAGAGGGGGCCGAGGGAGAATGTCCCGGGGGGGAGAGGGGGCCGAGGGAGAGTGTCCCGGGGGGGAGGTGAGACATGGAATGGGGGTGAAGGCGAGAGAGACGGACACGCGCACACAGACTGACACAGGCACATCCCCAGAATGACTGGGGAGGGAATGGCGGGCGGTTCCTGCGAAAGCTGAGGGACTCCTGTCGTCGTCTCTCTCCCGCTCCCCTCGGCTCCTCGTCTGGGGCCCAGTGAGATCAGACAGTGTGTCACCCGGGGGCCCAGTAAGATCAGACAGTGTGTAACCCGGGGGCCCAGTGAGATCAGACAGTGTGTAACCCGGGGGCCCAGTGAGATCAGACAGTGTGTAACCCGGGGGCCCAGTGAGATCAGACAGTGTGTAACCCGGGGGCCCAGTGAGATCAGACAGTGTGTAACCCGGGGGCCCAGTGAGATCAGACAGTGTGTAACCCGGGGGCCCAGTGAGATCAGACAGTGTGTGTAACCTGGGAGCCCAGTGAGATCAGACAGTGTGTAACCCGGGGGCCCAGTGAGATCAGACAGTGTGTAACCCGGGGTCCAGTGAGATCAGACAGTGTGTAACCCGGGGGCCCAGTGAGATCAGACAGTGTGTAACCCGGGGTCCCAGTGAGATCAGACAGTGTGTAACCCGGGGTCCCAGTGAGATCAGACAGTGTGTAACCCGGGGGCCCAGTGAGATCAGACAGTGTGTAACCCGGGGGCCCAGTGAGATCAGACAGTGTGTAACCCGGGGTCCTGTGAGATCAGACAGTGTGTAACCTGGGGGCCCAGTGAGATCAGACAGTGTATAACCCGGGGAGAATTCTGGTGATTTTCTGTAAGTCCAGATGGGCGGGACAGAGATCTGAGGAAAAGATAAAATCAAACAGAAATACTGGACATATACTTTTCTGAAACTTTGGAAAAACACTTTACATTACATTCCACTTCACAACATTAATCTTCTAATTTTCTGCCCTGTGATAATTAGATCTCCCGGTGAATGGCGGAGTGATTGAGAAAGTTCCACAGCTGGAAGGAAACAGGGATTGTGGACTGAGGAACAACAGCAGGTGAACCAGCACAGGATTGTGAGAGCACAAACCAGTGAGCCCCTTCCGATTGAAAGCGCTTCAATAGATCGACTGGGGAGAAAAGTAAGAGAAAGTGCCATTTACTCAGATATACACTGATCCTGTAGACAGTACACACAGGTTACAAGGTAAGACAGGAAATGAGACCAGGAGAGACTAACCACCGAGTACAATTATCCAGCATGAGGCCGTGCAATGGGATGTGAAGTGAGATCAGTTTCTGTCTCTAAACACAGTCACAGTGACTCTTGTGTGTGTTTTAGAGTAAAGGGCTTTGATCTAAGAGGTGACTCCAGTTTGAGGCAGAGCCCAGCAGATGGACCGGTCTCTGTACATTAGGTGCGGCTGAACTCACACCGACACCATCAGATCTCAATGTTCAAATATTTCCCATCTGGTGAGAAAGCCAATGGAAAGATTGAACCGGAAGCACATCGTCAATTCACTGATCATGGTGCACAGACCCATCTGAAAGACCAGCACGGCCTATCACCCACAGAATTAATTATTCATTCATGAACATTTAGAATGATAAGAAAATATATTGATAACTATTTTATATTGATAACTACTAATATTGAAGCATTGATCACTCAAGATATGTAGTATTCTAATATACTGAAACACAGATATGGGGAGTTGCAATTTATTGATTGGCGTCGTACTTGACCCCGAGATGAGCTTCCGAACCCATATTCCCTCAATCACCAAGTACGCTTACTTCCACCTCCATAACATCGCCGGTCTCTGCCCCTTCCTCAGCTCATCTGCTCAAACCCTCATCCATGCCTCTGATCGGCCTCACACCTCGCACTCTCCGTAAACTTAGGGGGCATAGTTTTAAGGTGGTTGGTGGAAGGTTTAGAGGGGATTTGACGGGGGACTTCTTTACGCAGAGGGTTGTGGGGATCTGGAACTCGCTGCCTGGAAGAGTGGTGGATACAGAAACCCTCACCACTTTTAAGAGATGGTTGGATGGGCACTTAAAGTGCCGTAACCTGCAGGGTACGGACCTACAGCTGGTAATTGGGATTAGACTAGATCACCTCTTATTGGCTGGCGCAGATATAATGGTAAGTGCTGCAGGGAATCGAATATGGCCAGGGTGATCTGGACTAGTTTCGATCGCCTGGATGGGTAGGAGAGAAATGTTCCCAGATTTTTTTCCCCTAAATTGGCCTGGGTTTTTACCTGGTTTTTGCCTCTCCCAGGACATCACATGGTTAGGGTGGTGTGTAGAATGTTTCGGGGTGTCGCAGTTGTGTGCGGCGGGCTGGTTAGGCTGGGTGCTATTTACCTTTCCGCCATTGTTCATAGGTTTATATGTAACCTTCAGGGCTGCTGACCGAGGGCCGTGCGGCTCTTTGTCGGCCGGCGCGGACATGATGGTCCGAAATGGCCTCCTTCTGCGCTGTAAATTTCTGTTTCTAAAACACTCCTGCCTGTATCCTTATTCAAGAACACAAGAAGTAGCAGCAGGAGTTGCCCATACGGCCCCTCCCATCTACTCCGCCATTCAGTAAGATCGCTATTCGATAGAGAATTTTAAAGATTCACAACTCTCTGAGTGAAGAAATAGCTCCTCCTCATAGTCTTAAATGACCGATCTGTTATCCTAATACTAGGACCCCTAACTCTAGACTATCCAGCCCTTGTCAATTCCTCTAAGAGTTTTATATGTTTCAATGATATCACCTTCCGTTCTTCTAAACTCCAGAGAATATAGGCCTATTCTACTCAATCTGTCCTCAGCCCTCTCATCCCAACTTGTACCAATTTCCGTTCACCCATCACCCCTGTGCTCGCTGAACTACATTGGCTCCTGCTCCATCAATGCCTCGCTTTTAAAATTCTCATCCTTGGTTTGAAATCTGTCCAGGACCTTGCCCCTCCCTATTGCTGTAACCTCCTCCAGCGCGACAACCCTCAGATCTTTGCATTCCTCCAATTCTGGCCTCTTGAGCAGCCCCAATTTTCATCCCACCAATATTGGTGGCCATACCTTCAGCTGCCGAGGCCATAAGCTGTGGAATTCCTCCCTAAACCTCTCCACCTTTAAAATGCTCCTTAATACCTACCCTTTTGAACAAGCTTTCAGTCACCTGTGCTAATATTTCCTTACGTGACTGGGTGTCAAAGTTTGTTTGCTAACAGTCCTGTGAAGTGCCTTGGGACATTTTACTCCGTTTAAGGCGTGATATAGATGCCATTTGTTGCTGATAACTGAAGATATTTTGAATTGTAATATAATGAAACTACAGGGTGGGGAATTGCAATAGATTGATAACTGCAGAGGAAGAGGGTTGTTATGTATTGCTAATAGCATGAATTCTTTTAACGTGAGGTGGCCCTTGCACAATAGCTACCACACGGGCTTGGCAGAGCAAGGTCTTGGTCCAGTGGCAAGGGATCCAAGATGACTGGAGACCAGGCTCTGCTGCATTTTTCCTCTGGCTCTGACTCACTGGGGTACAGTTTCCTCTGGCACTGACTCTCACTGGGGTACAGTTTCCTCTGGCACTGACTCTCACTGGGGTACAGTTTCCTCTGACACAGATTTACTGTGTACCTAATTCGTGCTGTCCCTGCTCCCTGCTGGGAGTGCTTCATGGGACAGTTTAGAAGGAGCTTTAACCTGAAACTGATCAGGAGCTGCGGGTGGAAAGTTTTCAGTGCAGTGGCAGATCGTACTGCTGCTGAATTTTAATTGATAAGCTGCTCAGCACGATTGGGACGGACACCGAAGTGTGCCCTGCGGCATGGGAGAGGGAACTTTACTCTGTATCTAACCCATACGCCACCTAGCCTGTGGGAATTTAGTGTGAATTTGAAAGCAATTGCTAGGGTAGATAGAGAGAAATTTATTCTGTTGCTTGGGGTGTCTAGGACGAGGGGACATAACCTTAAAATCCGAGCCAGGCCATTCAGGAGAGATGTTAGGATACACTTCTTCACTCAATGGATGGTTGAAGTGTGGAACTTCCCACAATAAGCAATCGATGCTTGCCTATTGAATAATTTTGGGCCAGTTGTGATGTCTGCCCAATGACTGTTGCTTGTTCCCTTGAATTGGATCTTTATTTATTCCCTTTGTTTGTTTTCAGTTTCACTGCTGGACCTACCACTCAAAGCACTTTGTCTGATCTGCCCCTGGGAATGAGCAGACTCCTCCCTCCTCTCCCACACTGCACGGTCTCTCCTCCTCTTTTCCCCTTGGTTGTGTTCCACACTCTGGGCCTTGGGCCTTCCCCGGGGATTCTCAGTATGAACAGGGGGATGTGTGTTGAGACAGGATGTCCCAGCTCTCCACCTTTAAAGGGACACGGGGAGGACCCACTGGGCTGAATGGCCCTGCTTTATGATAACACTGCAGTGACTAGCAACCAACCTCCCTGAGCCCTGCTCATTATGGGCTGGCAGTGTCTGATGGGACAGTGAAGAGGGAGAAAGACTTGGATTTATTTGTTGCCTTTCACGACCAAAGGACACCTCAAAGTGCTTTACAGCCAATGAAGTACTTTTGGATTGTAGTCACTGTTGTAGTAAGGGAGAGTTACTCTGTATCTAACTCGTGCTGTACCTGCCCTGGGATTGTTTGCTGGGACAGTGTAGAGGGAGCTTTACTCTGTATCTAACCCATGTTGTACATGTCCTGGGACTGTTTGATGGGATAGTATAGAGAGAGTTTTACTCTGTATCTAACCCTGTGCTGTACCTGCCCTGGGAGCTTTTGACAGGATAATGCAAAGGAAGCTTTGCGCTGTATCTAACCCATGTTGTACCTGATCTGACAGAGTTTGATGAGACAGTTTAGAGGAAGCTTTTCTCTCTATCTAACCCATACTGTAACTGCCTTGGAAGTATTTGATGGGACAGTGTGGTGGGAGCTTTTCTCTGAATCTAACCCATACTGTACCTGCCCTGGGAGTGTTTGATGGGATAATGTAGACGGAGATTTACTGTGTGCCAAACCTATGCTAACCTAGCAAGTTGTGAAGAGGACATAACCCCTTATCCCCTTATCGTTTAAGAAACTGTCTATTTCTGTCTTAAATTTATTCAATGTCCCAGCTTCTACAGCTCTCTGAGGCAGCGAATTCCACAGATTTCGAATCCTGTGAGAGAAGAAATTTCTCCTCATCTCTGTTTTAAATGGGCGGCCCCTTATTCTAAGATCATGCCCTCTAGTTCAAGTCTCCCCCATCAGTGGAAACATCCTCTCTGCATCCACCTTATCGAGTCCACTCATAATCTTATACATTTTGTTAAGATCACCTCTCATTCTTCTGAACTCCAGTGAGTAGAGGCCCAACCTCCTCAACCTTTCCTCATAAATCAACACCCTCATCCCCGGAATCAACCGAGTGAACCTTCTCTGAACTGCCTCCAAAGCAACGATATCCTTTCGTAAATATGGAAACCAAAACTGCACACAGTATTCCAGGTGTGGCCTCACCAAAACCTTGTATAGCTGCAGCAAGACTTCCCTGCTTTTATACTCCAACCCCTTTGCAATAAAGGCCAAGATACCATTCGCCTTCCTGATCACTTGCTGTATCTGCATACTATACTTTTGTGTTTCATGCACAAGTACCCCCAGGTCCCGCTGTACTGTGGCGCTTTGCAATCTTTCTCCATTTAAATAATAACTTGCTCTTTGATTTTTTTCTGCCAAAGTGCATGACCTTACACTTTCCAACATTATACTCCAACTGCCAAATTTTTGCCCACTCACTGAGCCTGTCTATGTCCTTCTGCAGATTTTTTTGTGTCCTGCTCACACATTGCTTTTCCACCCAACTTTGTATTGTCAGCAAACTTGGCTACGTTACACTCAGTCCCTTCGTCCAAGTCGTTAATATAGATTGTAAATAGTTGGGGACCCAGCACTAATTCCTGCGGCACCCCACTAGTTACTGGTTGCTAACCAGAGAATGAACCATTTATCCCGACTCTCTGTTCTCTATTAGTTAGCCAATCCTCTATCCATGCTAATATATTACCCCCAACTCCGTGAACTTTTATCTTGTGCAGCAACCTTTTATGTAGCACGTTGTCAAATGCCTGCTGGAAGTCCAAATACACCATATCCACTGGTTCCACTTTATCCACACTGTTCGTTACATCCTCAAAGAACTCCAGCAAATTTATCAAACATGACTTCCCCTTCATAAATCCATGCTGACTCTGCCTGATCGAATTTTGCTTATCCAAATGTCCTGCCACTGCTTCTTTAATAATGGACAAGGGCAACATTTTCCCGACCACGTTAGGCTTTCTGGTCTATTCCTGTTTTTTTTCTGCCTCCTTTTTTAAATAGGGGTGTTACATTTGCAGTTTTCCAATCTGCTGGGACCTCTCCAGAATCCCGGGAATCTTGGTAAATTACAACCAATGCATCTACAATCCCGGCCGCGACTTCTCTGAAGACCCGAGGATGCAAACCATCAGGTCCAGGGGATATATCTGCCTTTAGTCCCATTATCTTACTGAGTACCACCTCCTCAGTGATTGTGATTGTGTTAAGTTCCCCCCGCCCCCCCCCATAGCCACTTGACTACCCACTGTTGGAATATTGTTGGTGTCCTCTAACGTAAAGACTGATACAAAATATTTGTTCAGAGTTTCTGCCATCTTCATGTTTCCCATTATTAATTCCCCGGTCTCGTCCTCTAAGGGACCAACATTTACTTTAGCCACTCTTTTCCTTTTTATATACCTATAGAAACTCTTGCTATCTGTTTTTATATTTAGTGCTAATTTACTCTCATAGTCTATCTTCCCTTTCTTCTTCATTTTTTTAGTCATTCTTTGCTGACTTTTAAAAGCTTCCTAGTCTTCTGTCCTCCCACTAGTTTTGGTCACTTTGTATGCCCTTGTTTTTAGTTGGATACCGTCCTTTATTTCTTTAGTTAGCCACAGATGGCTATCTTTTCTCTTGCACCCTTTCCTCCTCACTGGAATGTATTTTTCTTGAGAGTTGTGAAATATCTCCTTAAATGTACACCACAGTTCATCAACCGTCCTACACATTAATCTATTTTCTCAGTCCATTTTACCCAATTCTGCCCTCATACCGTCATAGTCTCCTTTATTTAAGCTTAGTACGCTGGTTAGAGATCCAACTTTCTCACCCTCCATCTGAATTTGAAATTCAATCATGTTATGATCACTCATTCCGAGGGGATCCTTTACTCGGAGATTGTTTATTAATCCTGTCTCATTACATAGGATCAGATCTAAGATAGCCTGCCCCCTGGTTGGTTCTGTTACATACTGCTCAAGGAACCCGTCCCTTATGCACTCCATGAGCTCCTCCTCAAGGCTGCCCTGACCAATTTGATTTGTCCAATCAATATGGAAGTTAATATCACCCATGATTATTGCTGTTCCCTTTTTACAAGCCCCCACTATTTCCTGGTTTATGCTACGAGCAACAGAGTTGTTACTGTTCAGGGGCCTATAGACTATGCCCACCAGTGACTTTTTCCCCTTATTATTCCTTATCTCCACCCAAACTGTCTCAACACCCTTATCATTTGAGCCAATATCGTTTCTTACAATTGCAGTGATTCCATCCTTTATCCATAGAGCCACCCCACCTCCTTTTCCTTTCTGTCTGTCCTACCAGATTGTCAAATACCCCTGGATATTTAATTCCCAGTCCTGGTCACCTTGCAACCACATCTCTGTAATGGCTATCAGATCATATCCATTTGTCTCAAATTGTGCCGTCAACTTATCTATTTTGTTACAAATGCTACGTGCATTTAGACACAGTGCCTTTAAGTTTTTTTTTTACCTTTTTTTCCTGCTGGTATCCTCTCCTTCAAATTCACTTTCTTTATTTTTGCTTTCTAATTCCAGCTTTACTCCTCCCTATTGAATCTTTTTCAGGTTCCTATCCCCCTACCAAGCTAGTTTAAACCCTCCCCAACAGCACTAGCAAACCCACCCACAAGGATATTGGTCCCTGCTATGTTGAGGTGCAACCCGTCTGGCTTGTACAGGTCCCGCCTCCCCCAGAAGCAGTCCCAATGCCTCAGGAAGCTAAAGCCCTCCCGCCTGCACCATCTCTCGAGCCATCTGCTCGATCCTCCTATTTCTGTACTCACTAGCTCGTGGCACCGAGAGTAATCCAGAGATTACTACCTTTTGAGGTCCTGCTTTTTAATTTATCTCCTAGCTCCCTAAACTCTGCCTGCAGGACCTCATCCCTCTTCCTACCCATGTCATTGGTACCGATGTGAACCACGACCTCTGGCTGTTTAACTCTCCTCCCAGAGTGTAGAGAGAGCTTTACTCTCCACATAACCCGTGCTGTACCTGTCTTGTGAGTGATTGATGGGACACTTCAGAGGAAGCTTTGCTCTGTATCTAACCCATACTCTACCTGCCCTGTGTGCTTTGATGGGTTGGTGTAGGGGAAGCTTTCCTCTGTATCTAACCCATACTCTACCTGCCCTAGTTGTGTCTGATAGGACAGTGTAGAGGGAGGTTTACTCTGTATCTAACATAAGCTGTACCTGCTCTTGGAATATTTGATGGGACAGTGTAGAGGGAGCTTTCCTCTATATCTAATCCATGCTGTAGCTGCCCTGGGAGTGTTTGATGGGACAGTGTAGAGGAGGTTTACTCTATCTAACCCATGTTGTACCTGCCCTGCAAGTGTTTGATGGGACAGTGTATACGGAGCTTTACTCTCTTTCTGACTCGTGCTGTACCTGCTCTGGGAGTTTTTGATGGGACAGTGTCGAGGGAGATTTATTCTGTATCTAATTTTGCGATACCTGCCCTGCGAGTGTAGAGGGAGCTTTAATCGGTACCTAACCAATGCTGTACCTGCCCTGAGAGTATTTGATTGGACAATGTAGAGGGAGCTTTACTTTGCATCTAACCTGTGTTGTACCTGCTCTGCGAGTGTTTGATGGATAATGTAGACGGAGATTTACTGTGTATCTAACCTGTGCTAACTTAGCAAGTTGTGAGGAGGATGCAAAGAATCTACAAAGGGATATAGAGAGGCTAAGTGAGTGGGCAAAACTTTGGCAGGTGGAGTATAATGTGGGAAAATGTGTGGTAATCCACTTTGGTCGGAGAAATAAAACAGCAAATTATTATTTAAATGGGAAGAGATTACAAAATGCGATAGTACAGAGGGATCTGGGGTCCTTGTACATTAAACACACAAAGTTAGTGTGCAGTTAGAGCAATTAATTAGGAACACAAATGGAATGTTGTCCTTTATTGCAAGGGGAATGGAGTATAAAAGTAAGAAAGTCCTTCTGCAACTGTACAGGGCATTGGTGAGACTACACCTGGAGTACTGCATACAGTTTGGTCTCCTTATTTAAGGAGGAGTATACTTGCATTGGAAGCAGTTCAGAGAAGGTTCCTGAGGTTGATGACTGAGATGAAGGGGTTGTCATAAGAAGAAAGGTGAAGCAGGTGGGGCCTATACTCTTTGGAGTTTAGAAGACTTAGAGGTGATCTTATTGAAATGTTTAAGATTCTGAGGGGGCTTGACAGGGTTGATACAGAGAGGATGTTTCCCCTCGTGGAGGAATCTAGAACTAGGGAGCATAGTTTCAGAATAAGAGGTAGCTCATTTAAAACTGAAATGGAGGAATTTCTTATCTGAGGGACGTCTTTTGGAATTCTCTACCTCAGAGAGCTGTGGAGGCTGGGTCATTGAATGTATTCAAGGTGGGGATAGACAGATTTTTGAATGATAAGGGAGTCCAGGGTTATGGGGAGCGGGTGGGGAAGTGGAGTTGAGGCCAGGATCGGATTAACCATGATCTTATTGAATGGCGGAGCAGGCTCGAGGGGCCAAATGGCCAACTCCTGCATCTATTTCTTATGTTCTATACCTACCCTTGGAGTGTTTGATGGGACAGTGTAAAGGGAGCTTTCCTCTATATTTAATCCAGGCTGTACCTGCCCTGGGAGTGTTTGATGGAACAGTGTAGAAGGAGATTTACTCTGTATCTAACCAGTACTGTACCTGTCCTGGGAGTGTCTGATGGGACAGTATAGAGAGAGGTTTACGCTATCTAATCCGTGTTGTACCTGCCCTGGTGGGATAGTGTACACAGGGCTTTACTCTGTATCTGACCCATTCTGTACATGCTCTGGGAGTGTTTGGGGCAGTGTAGAGGTAGGTTTACTTTGTATCTAACCTATGCTGTACCTGTCCTGGGAGTGTTTGATGGGACAGTATAGAAGGAGCCTTGCTCTTATCTAGCATATGCTATGCCTGCCCTAGCATTGTTTGATCGGGGAGTACAGAGGGAGCTTTACCCTCTGCCTAACCCATGCAATACCTGCCCATGGAGTGTCTATTGGTCGGTGTAGAGAAAACTTTACTCTGTATCTAACCCGTACTGTACCTCCCCTGGGAGTGTTTGATGAGACAGTATAGAGGGAGCTTTACTCTGTATCTAATCCGTGCTGTGTGGGCCCTTGGAGTATTTGATGGGACAGTGAAGTGGGACCATTACTGTGTATTAAGACCCAAGCTTGCAAGCCATCAGGTTCAGGGGACTTTTCCATCTTTAGTCCCATTATTTTACTGAGCCCTTTTTTTGTGATTTAGTGATTGCTTTAAGTTCCTCCCTCGCTATAGCCCCTTGATTATCTATTATTGGGATGTTTTTAGTGTCTTCTACCGTGAAGACTGATATAAATTATTTGTTCAAAGTCTCTGCCATTTCCCTGTTCCCCATTATTAATTTCCCAGTCTCATCCTCTAAGGGACAACATTTACTTTAGCTACCCTATCCTTTTTACATACCTGTAGAAGCTCATACTATCTTTTTTATATTGCTTGCTAGTTTACTCTCATAATCTATCTTTCCTCTCTATTATTTCTTTAGTCATCATTTGCTGTTTTTAAATTTGCCAGTGCTCCGGCCTCCCACTGATCTTGGCCACTTTGTATGACATTGTTTTCAAATTGAGACCATCCTTTACTTCCTTCGTTAGCCATGGATGGTTCTCCCTTCGCTTAAAGTCTTTCCTTCTCATTGAAATATATTTTTGTTGAGTTATGAAATATCTCCTTTATTGTCTGTCACTGCTTCTCAACCGTCTTACACTTTAATCTATTTTTCCAGTTGACTTAAGCCAACTTTTTTTTTTATACGTTCACGGGATGTAGGCGTTGCTGACAAGGCCAGCATTTATTGCCCATCCCCAATTGCCCTTGAGAAGATGGTGGTCAGCCACCTTCATGAACTGCTGCAGTCCGTGTGGTGGTGGTAGTGCCACAGTGCTGTTAGGGAGGGAGTTCCAGGAATTTGACCTCGCGACGATGAAGGAATGGCGATATGCTTTCAAGTCAGGATGGTGTATGACTTGGAGGGGAACGTGGAGGTGGTGGTGTTCCCATGCGCTTGCTGCCCTTGTCCTTCTCGATGTTAGAGGTCGCGGGTTTGGGAGGTGCTGCTGAAGAAGCCTTGGCGAGTTGCTGCAGTGCATCTTGTAGATGGTACACACTGCAGCCACGGTATGCCGGTGGTGGAGGGAGTGGATGTTTAAGGTGGTGGATGGGGTGCCAATCAAGCGGGCTGCTTTGTCCTGGATTGTGTCGAGCTTCTTGAGTGTTGTTGGAGCTGCACTCATCCAGGCAAGTGGAGAGTATTCCATCACACTCCTGGCTTGTGCCTTGTAGATGGTGGAAAGGCTTTGGGGAGTCAGGAGATGACACACTTGCCGCAGAATACCCAGCCTCTGACCTGCTCTTGTTGCCACAGTATTTATTTGGCAGGTCCAGTTAAGTTTCTGGTCAATGGTGACCCCCAGGATGTTGATGGTAGGGGATTCGGCGATGGTAATGCCATTGAATGTTAAGGGGCAGTGGTTAGACTCTCACTTGTTGGATATAGTCATTGTCAGGCACTCGTGTGGCGTGAATGTTACTTGCCACTTATCAGCCCAAGTCTGAATGTTGTCCAGGTCTTGCTGCAAGCGGGCATGGACTGCTCCATTATCTGAGGAGTTTCGAATGGAACTGAATATTGTGCAGTCATCAGCGAACATCCCCAGTTCTGCTTTCATACTTTTGTAGTCGCCTTTATTTAGAATCAGGGCACTGGTTTGAGGTCTGACTTACTCGCCCTCCAACTGAATTTGAAATTCAACCATGTTATGGTCACTTTTTCCGAGAGGATCCTTTACTATGAGATAATTTATTAATCTTGTCTCATTACACAGTACCAGATCTAAGATAGCCTGCTCCCTGATTGGTTTCTTCAACTTACTCTTCAAGGATACCATCCCGGATACACTCTTATAAACTCTTCCTCAAGTCTACCTTGGCCAATTTGATTTGTCTAATCAATATGAAGATTAAAGTTGCCCATGATTATTGCCGTATCTTTCTTACAAGCCTCCATTATTTCTTGATTTATAATCCGTCCAACAGTGTAGCTACTGTTAGGGGGCCTATGGACTACGCCCACCAGTGACTTCTTCCCCTTATTATTTCTTATCTCCACTCAAACTGATTCTACATCTTGATCTTCTGAGCCAATATCATTTCTCACTACTGCACTGATCTCATCCTTTATTAACAGTGCTACCTCACCTTTTCCTTTCTGTCTATCCTTCTGAATTATTAAATACCCCTGAATATTCAGTTCCCAACCTTGGTCACCTTGCAACCACGTTTCTGTAATGGCTATCAAATCATACCCATTTGTATCTATTTGTGCCGTCAACTCATCTGTCTTGTTATGAATGTTGCGTGCATTCAGATAAAGAGCTTTTAATTAAGTCTTTTTACCATTTTTCCCTGATTTGACCCTACTCTCTGTTACGATCTTATTTTATACATTCTGTCCCTTCCTGTCACAGTCTGGTTATCATTTCCCCCACCGCTACCCTGCTCTATTCCCTTCTCCTTGCTCTTTGCCTTTTTAAATTTCTGCTCACCTGAACCCCCACCCCCAGTACTGGTGCCAGTGCCCGATGAACCGAAACCCATTTCTCCCACACCAGTCTTTGAGCCACACAGGCAACACAGCCTTCGGGACTCACGCTCTCGGCTGCAGAGAACAGTATCTATCCCCCTAACTATACTCTTTCCTACCACTACAACATTTATTTTTAGTCCCCCCACTTGAATGGCCTCCTGTACCACGGCACTGTGGTCAGTTTGCTCATCCTCCCTGCAGCCCCTGCCCTCGTCCAAACAAGGAACAAGAATCTCGTACCTGTTGCACAATTGCAAGGGCTGAGGCTCCTCCATCACTACCTCCTGGGTCATAAGAACATCAGAATTAGGGACAGGAGTAGGCCATCTCGAGCCTGCTCCGCCATTCAATAAGATCATGGCTGATCTGGCCGTGGACTCAGCTCCACTTACCCGCCCTCTCCCCGTAACCCTTAATTCCCTTATTGGTTAACAATCTATCTATCTGTGATTTGAATACATTCAATGAGCTAGCCTCAACTGCTTTCTTGGGCAGAGAATTCCACAGATTCACAACCCTCTGGGAGAAGAAATCCCTTCTCAACTCGGTTTTAAATTGGCTCCCCCGTATTTTGAGTCTGTGCCCCCTAGTTCTAGACTCCCCTACCAGTGGAAACAACCTCTCTGCCTCTATCTTGTCTATCCCTTTCATGATTTTAAATGTTTCTATAAGATCACCCCTCATCCTTCTGAACTCCAACGAGTAAAGACCCAGTCTACTCAATCTATCATCATAAGGTAACCCCCTCATCTCCGGAATCAGCCTAGTGAATCGTCTCTGTACCCCCTCCAAAGTCAGTATATCCTTCCTTAAGTAAGGTGACCAAAACTGCACGCAGTACTCCAGATGCGGCCTTACCAATACCCTATACAGTTGCAGCAGGACCTCCCTGCTTTTGCACTCCATCCCTCTCTCAATGAAGGCCGACATTCCATTCGCCTTCCTGATTGCCTGCTTCACCTGCAAACTATCCTTCTGTCATTCAAGCACAAGCAACCTGACTGCCTGCCTCTCTTCCGCTCTTACATCCGGTCCAGGGTGTCCTTGGAGATGGAGCACGCGGTGTCCACCGGTACGCTCGCGGCCTTCCGCGAGAGGTGGGCACCGGAGGGACTGGAGTGCATCATCACGCCCGGCAACCAAATTTTAATTTGATTTTACGTTTTAAAGTTAATTTGTTTTAATTGCCGGTGCTTTTAGTGTCCCCTTCCCTTTTATAGGGGGCACTGGGGAAAAATTGTGATTTTAGTGCCCAAAAAAAAACAAAAAAAAAAAAGAAAAAACACAAAAAAAAAAAAACACAAAAAAGGGGGAAAAAAAAAATGGGCCTTGTAAATGTCTGGAGTGTCACCCAGGTCGGGTGGCACCGTTTAATGTTTTTATGTTTTCACAGATAAACTCAAAAGAGTTTCAAGCACAAGCAACCTGACTGCCTGCCTCTCTTCCGCTCTTACATCCGGTCCAGGGTGTCCTTGGAGATGGAGCACGCGGTGTCCACCGGTACGCTCGCGGCCTTCCGCGAGAGGTGGGCACCGGAGGGACTGGAGTGCATCATCACGCCCGGCAACCAAATTTTAATTTGATTTTACGTTTTAAAGTTAATTTGTTTTAATTGCCGGTGCTTTTAGTGTCCCCTTCCCTTTTATAGGGGGCACTGGGGAAAAATTGTGATTTTAGTGCCCAAAAAAAAACAAAAAAAAAGAAAAAAAAAAAACACAAAAAAGGGGAAAAAAAAAAAAATGGGCCTTGTAAATGTCTGGAGTGTCACCCAGGTCGGGTGGCACCGTTTAATGTTTTATGTTTTCACAGATAAACTCAAAAGAGTTTCAAGCACAAGGGGGCACCGGAGGGACTGGAGTGCATCATCACGCCCGGCAACCAAATTTTAATTTGATTTTACGTTTTAAAGTTTAATTTGTTTTAATTGCCGGTGCTTTTAGTGTCCCCCTTCCCTTTTATAGGGGGCACTGGGGAAAATTGTTATTTTAGTGCCCAAAAAAAAAAAACAAAAAAAAAGAAAAACACAAAAAAAAACCAAAAAAAAAAAAGGGGGGAAAAAAAAGGGCCTTGAAAATGTCTGGAGTGTCACCCAGGTCGGGTGGCACCGTTTATTGTTTTTATGTTTTCACAGGTGAACTCAAAAGAGTTTCAAGCACAAGGGACCAATCGTGAAGCAGTGGAGGCGTGTCCTGCACAGTAGGAACTGTGAGCAGTGCTGAGAGCAGCTAGCAACTTGAGCTCCTGCCTGGAGAGCCCTGAGACCAGCCCAGGAACAGAAGGAAGGAAGGGGCTTCACCTTCAACTTTTATCCAGAGGGAGAGGAGGAGAAAGCAGAAATCTTTCATCAACTTTACCATTCTGCAAAGAGTTGGAGAGAGGGGGAAAAGACAAACAACATCCAGTGTGGAAGGAGGGAGACTCAACTACTCTACAGGTGGGTGTGGGTGCATTTCCCCAAACAGACTTTGTTGTATCGGTGGGGGGAGGAAAGAAGACCACTGAGGGCCGGAACATCGCGGGGGGTGTGTGTGTGTGTGGTAGTGTGCGTGGGGGCCGTGCTTACAACTAGGCCCCCCCCACAATTGGAACCCCCCCCACCCCCCACATTTGCCTAGCCTGGGATAGCTGGAGCTACCAGGCTGAAGATTGTTGTTTTTCTTAAAACTCCCAATTAAAGATCGTTGGGAGTGCCTGGTGGCTCCAGCTACCCCAGGTGAAGACATCTTCTCCCCCCACCTGAAGACCACCCCAAGGACTTTTGTGTTTTTGCCATCTGGGGAGTGCACCCACCCACAGCTGCGAGGGGAGACCTGCCCTCGCAGTCCCCCCCACCCCTTCCCACCCCCCTCTCTCTTTCTCTGCTACTCTGTTTCTCCCCTCTCTCTCTGAGGCCTCTTCCTTCCAAATTTGCAAAAAAAAAACCAATTAAGACAACTGAGCAGAGGGAGCAAGGCCTCTCCCCAATTGTCAACGAGGGGAGAGGTACCTCGTTAAGAGCTCCTCTGCTTCAGTCTTTTAGATAAGAGGCCTAATTAAGACCATTAAGGCCTGTGACTTTGGGGTGGGTGTAGCCCTTAAAGGGACCCCGTGATGGCGACCCCATCCACGCCGGTGGCAGGGCCAGCAAGGACGTATGCGCAGGCGGTGTCCACATCCACGGCACCTCCTGCGCCACCCGCTGCCCTGCCACCATTCAGACTTATAACCAGGAAACACGGGGTCAAGAGCTACACTCACCCCACAATGAGCATTGAGGAGTGCGTGCGGGCGATGGCTGGGGTAGTCGGCCCCTCGGCCATTGTCGCAGCCTCCAAGATGTCTGGGAAGGCCGTGTTCTTCCTGGGGTCGGAGCGGGCGGTGTCCCTGGCCCTTGAAAAGGGGCTCACGGTGGGCGGGACGTTCCTGCCGGTGGACCCTCTCGAGGCCACCGCGCAGAGGGTCATCGTTTCAAACGTCCCGCCCTTTGTTTCCGCTGAGCTCCTCCTCCCTCACCTACAACAACTGGGGGAGGTAAGGTCAGGGATCAACCCCATACCGCTCGGCCTCAGGGAGAACAGCCTGCGCCACGTGTTCTCCTTCCGCCGCCAGCTCTTTGTCCGGCTGGCGCGGGAGGAGACGACGGAAGGTCATTTTAATGTGGTGCACGAGGGGACTGCCTACCGCGTCTTCTGGACGTCGGACGGTGTGCGGTGCCATGCCTGCAGGGAGGTGGGGCACGTTCGCAAGAACTGCCCCGCCTCCAAGGCCGCCAAACCACCGAAGGCGGCCAAGGCTGGCGCCGCCGCCACCCCTCCCCCTAGTTGCGTCCGCGTGCCGGGAGCCATGGGTGCGCGGGCATCGTCGGAGGCCTTTGTTTTCAGGGCCTCCGGCGGGGGGGAGGGAGAGCGTCCGAGCGGAAAGAAGGCGCGGAAGAAGGAAAAACATCTAGAGGCGGGTCCCCTCGGTGCGCCGGAAAGTCTGACCACCGCGCTCAGCCCAACCCAGTCACCGGCGAGCGCGGGGTGCCCCGAGCCCGTGCCCGGGCCCTTGAATAACACCACAGAGGGGCCCAGGCGCGGGCAAGAAAAGGAAAAGGGGGGGGCGGAGCGGGAGGCCTCGGCAGACATGGAGGTCTCCCTGACTCCGCGCGCCCCCAGGAACAAAAAGAGGCACCGCCCCAATGAGGCGGAGGGGGAACAACATCCCTCCGCGGAGGAGGCGGTGCCCGCCGCGTGTCCCGCGTCCCCCACCAGCGCCCCCAAATTGCGCTGCAGGCGCGAGGAGTCTTTCCCCGGGGAGGGTGAGGCAGTCGAGGCTGCCCAGCCGCTGCCTCCTGGGGAGGGCGTGGAAGATCTGCCTGTCGTGGGGGGCGTGGGGCCAGTGGAAGAATGCGTAGCCGCCGGGTCGAGCGTCCCGGGGACCGAGGCGGGCGGGGCCGAAAAGGCCGAACCTGAGCCCGCCCAGCCAATACACAACTTACCCCGGGATTTGCTCGACCCGGCAGAGAATGAAACAATTGATTTTAATGATACTGTAGATGCTGGGCCGGGGGGTGGCAGCGGGGAGGGGGAGGAACACCCACCCTCGCCCCTTACTTTGGAGCTGGAGCACTTGGAGGGCCTGGGGATTTCCTATGGCCGGGTCTCTCCTTGTTCTCCGGTTCCTGGGGCGGAGGGGGAACCCCTTCCGCTGTCATTTCCCGACCCGGCACCATTTTTAAAAGAGCCCAGTGGGGACTCCTCTGCCGACGATCCTGGGGGTGGGATCGGGGCAGTGCCAGGGCCGGTTGGAGCGGCCGGTTCATTTGCCGTACCTTGTGCGGTCGATGGGCCGGCTGCTGGCGGCCACCTCCCGGAGGAGGACGGGGACTCGGTGGGGGACGCGGGTGAAGACCTAGAGACCACCGCCAGGGAGGCGGTGGATCTGCTCGCGGCCGCCGCTGAGGCCCTCCTCGTTCCTGCAAAGGAACTCCGGGACTTTTTGGCCCAGAGCCGGGGTCGCCGCGACCAAGCCCGACTGGCCCTGGAAAAATGGTCCGAGCCGGAGCTGATCAAGGGGTCCGTCCGCGCCGCCGTTAAAACCTTGGCCGCGGGCGGGCCCTTGACAAAGGAGCAGCACCTTGAGCTGCGCGAGCTCGAGGGACTCCTCGCTGGGCTGCGGAGGGAGCGGAGTTCAACAAAAGACTCCGCTCCCTCCCCCACAATAGGTTAAGGTAGAGGTTGCACTATGCTTTTGTCATGAAGATAACCATAGCCAGCCTCAACATCAACGGCGGCAGAGGGGCACGCCGTAGATTTGACAATTTTTCGCTCCTGCGGGAGGGGAAATATGCGGTGTGCTTCCTGCAAGAAACCCACACCGTTCCGGGAGACGAAGCCACGTGGCTCCTGGAATGGCAAGGAGAGGTCCGCATGAGCCACCTCACCGCCATTTCTAGTGGGGTGGCCATCTTGCTGGGCCCGCATTTTCAGCCGGAGATCTTGGGGGTCGAGGAGCCCGTGCCAGGCCGCTTGCTGCACGTAACGGTTCGCCTGGGGGACGTGCCGCTCCATCTCGTGAGCGTGTACGCCCCTCATCCCGGCCCGCAGCAAACGCGCTTCTTTGAAGAGGTGTCCGCTCTTCTTGGCTCCGTCGACGTCGGCGACTGCATTGTCCTCGGGGGGGATTTTAACTGCACCCTCGAGGCGAGGGACCGCTCCGGTGCCCCGCAGTGCATGACGGCGATGGAGAAGTTGAGGGACCTGGTCGGGTCCTTCGACTTGGTGGACGTCTGGCGAAATCTCCACCCCGACTCCAGCGCCTTTACTTGGGTGAGGCCTGGAGTTGGATGGTCTAGAGTCGACCGCCTTTACGTGTCTCGGGCGTACGTTTCCTGCGTCCCGGCGGCCTCCATGCGGCCGGTGCCGTGTTCGGACCACCACCTGGTGTGGGCGGAGCTCGCTTCGCTCCGCGCGAGGACGGGGTCCGCGTACTGGCACTTTAACAACCGGCTGCTGGAGGACGTGCGGTTCCAGGACTCGTTCCGTCGATTCTGGTCCGACTGGAGAAGGAAGCAGGGGGGCTTCCCCTCCTTGAGGCTATGGTGGGACGTGGGCAAGGCTCACGTCCGCGTCTTCTGTCAAGAGTACGCGAGGGGGTCGACCAAGAGGCGGGCGGCCAGAGTCGGGCGCCTAGAAAAAGAGGTGCTCGACCTGGAAGCCCGTCTCGGTCAAGTCGTCCAGGACCCGGCCCTGCGGACGGTGTACGAAGCGAAGAAGGCCGCGCTGAAGGACCTGCAGCTCGTCGGGTCCCGAGGCGCGTTCGTGAGGTCGCGGATCCGGTTCCTGCGGGATCTGGACCGCGGCTCCCCCTTCTTCTACTCGCTGGAAAAAAGGCAGAGTGTCCGTAAGCAGCTCTTGACGCTGCTGGCCGACGACGGCTCTCTCGTCTCGGATCCGGAGGGCGTCAACAACAGGGTCCGTGAATATTACGGGGCTCTGTTCTCTCCGGATCCGTCCAGCGAGGAAGCGCGTAGAGTTTTGTGGGAGGACCTGCCGAAGGTCAGCCCGGAGGGCGCCGAAAATCTGGAAGCTCCGCTAAGCCTGGCGGAGCTGACCGGTGCCCTCGCCCGGCTCTCGAGGGGAAAATCCCCGGGGCTGGACGGGCTGACCGTGGAGTTCCACAGGGCGTTCTGGGACGTCCTGGGGAGCGACTACGCGCGGGTCCTGGGGGAAAGTCTGGCGACCGGGGAGATGCCCCTCTCTTGGCGCAGGGCAGTCATCGTCCTGCTGCCTAAGAAGGGCGATCTCCGCCTCCTTAAGAACTGGCGCCCGGTCTCCCTCCTCAGCACGGACTACAAAATCTTCGCCAGGGCGATGTCTGCTCGCCTTGGTGCCGTGCTGGACCACATGATCCACCCCGACCAGTCCTACACGGTCCCGGGCCGGACAATCCACGACAACATCCATCTGGTCCGGGACCTCATCCATTGCTCCCAGGAGGCTGGTCTGTCGGTCGCCTTCCTATCCCTCGACCAAGAGAAGGCGTTCGACAGGGTGGATCACGACTATCTGCTCGGAACTCTGCGCGCTTTCGGGTTCGGGACGCATTTCGTCGCCCGGATCCGACTTTTGTACGCCGCCGCGGAGTGTCTGATTAAGGTTAACGGGTCCTTGACGGCGCCCCTTCGCTTTAGGAGAGGGGTGCGCCAGGGATGCCCCATGTCCGGCCAGTTATACGCCGTTTGCGTGGAGCCTTTCCTGCGCCTCTTGCGGACGAGGTTGACGGGACTGGCTCTGCAAGGGCCGGGCGTGGAGGTCGTCCTCTCGGCTTACGCCGATGACGTGCTCCTCGCGGTAGAGGATCCCGCTGACCTGCGGAGGATGCGTGAGTGCCAGGAGATTTACTCGGCCGCGTCCTCCGCCAGGATCAACTGGGAGAAATGTTCCGGACTCCTGGTGGGTCAGTGGCGGGTGGACTCCCTGCCGGAGGAGCTCAGGCCTTTTGCCTGGAGCACGACCCATCTCCTCTATCTGGGAGTCTACCTTAGCCCCGACGAGGAAGCCTGGCCGGCGAACTGGCAGGAGCTGGAGGCCAAGGTCGCCGCTCGCCTAGGGCGCTGGACAGGACTGCTCCGAGTGCTGTCCTACAGGGGTCGAGCGCTAGTCATAAACCAGCTGGTGGCCGCAATGCTGTGGTACCGGCTGGTCACTTTGACCCCTCCCCCTGCGTTTGTCGCCAAGATACAGAAGAAGCTGGTGGACTTCTTCTGGAACAACAGGAAGCACTGGGTCTCTGTCGCGGTCTTGAGTCTCCCGCTTGAGGAGGGCGGTCAGTCGTTGGTGTGCGTCAGCGCCCAGCTCGCGACTTTCCGTCTTCAGACCCTGCAGAGATACCTTTACGTCGAGCCCCCTCCTAGGTGGTGTGCTCTGGCGAGGTATTTCTTCCGCCAGCAGCTCGACCTCAATTATGACACGCAGCTCCTGTTTGTGAACTTGGGGGGTGCCAGGACCGCCCTCCGGGAGCTGCCTGTCTTTTACAGGGAACTCATCAGGGTCTGGAACAAAGTCTCCACCAAGCGCAGCTCTCCGCCGGCTGGAGTGGCGGCCGTCCTGCAGGAACCGCTGCTCGGGAATCCGTACCTCCACGGCCGAGGCTTCATGTGGCGGTCGGAAGAGAGGGCTGTGGCTGGTGAGGTGACCAGGGTCAGGGACCTGCTCGATGGCGGAGGAGCGGGCTGGATGGCGCCAGTCACGCTGGCGCGGCGCCTAAATTCTGCCAACGTCCGCCGCGCGGCCGATGCCATCGAGTCGCTAAAAACAGCTCTGGGCCCTGACTCCGTTAGGTGTATCGAGGAGGCTCAAGCACGTGGGGAGATCCCGTCCGAACTGACCCCCGTCCGGACGGAATTCCTCATCGGCGCCAAACCCCGGAACCTCCCTCGGGGGCCGGCGCCTCACAACTTGAGCCGCCTCGGGGAAATCCCCTCCGTGCCTTTCAGTTCCGCGCGGAGGGGTTTCCTGTACGGGCTGCTCCTGCACACCCTCAACTTTGCCATCCTCGCCGGCCGTCCGGACACGCCATGGCGTACCATCTTGCCGTCCGGAGGAGGCGGGGGTCCCCGATGGAGGGCCCTCTACGCAGGGGTCCTCCCACTATTCATCGGAGACTTGGCCTGGAGGGTGGTGCACGGAGCAGTGCCGTGCAACAAATTTTTAAGCCGGTTCACGGACTCCCAGGCCGCCTGCAATTTCTGCGGTCTGGAGGAGTCCGTGTTCCATGTTTTTATGGAATGCACGAGGTTGCAGCCCCTGTTTTATTATTTGAAGGGGCTGCTCCTGAAATTCTGGCTGCACTTCAGTCCCACTCTCCTGATCTTTGGGCACCCTGTGCGGAGGGGAGCGGGTAGGTCCGAGGGCCTCCTCGTAGGACTGCTCCTGGGCACGGCCAAGGGTGCCATCAGCCGGTCCAGGCAGCGGGCGGTCGAGGGGGTCGTTCAACCTGACTGCCTGCCTCTCTTCCGCTCTTACATCCGATCCAGGGTGTCCTTGGAGATGGAGCACGCGGTGTCCACCGGTACGCTCGCGGCCTTCCGCGAGAGGTGGGCACCGGAGGGACTGGAGTGCATCATCACGCCCGGCAACCAAATTTTAATTTGATTTTACGTTTTAAAGTTTAATTTGTTTTAATTGCCGGTGATTTTAGTGTCCCCCTTCCCTTTTATAGGGGGCACTAGGGAAAATTGTGATTTCAGTGCCCAAAAAAAAACCAAAAAAAGAAAAACACAAAAAAAAAACAAAAAAAAGGGGGGGAAAAAAAGGGCCTTGTAAATGTCTGGAGTGTCACCCAGGTTGGGTGGCACCGTTATTGTTTTATGTTTTCACAGGTAGACTCCAAAAAGAGTTTCAAGCACAAGGGACCAATCGTGAAGCAGTGGAGGCGTGTCCTGCACAGTAGGAACTGTGAGCAGTGCTGAGAGCAGCTAGCAACTTGAGCTCCTGCCTGGGGAGCCCTGAGACCAGCCCAGGAACAGAAGGAAGGAAGGGGCTTCACCTTCAACTTTAACCCAGAGGGAGAGGAGGAGAAAAGAAAACTTTTTAACAACTTTACCATTTCTGCAAGGAGTTGGAGAGAGGGGGAACAACCAACAACACCCAGTGTGGAAGGAGGGAGACTCTACACTTTCTACAGGTGGGTGTGGGTGCATTTCCCAAACAGACTTTGTTGTATCGGTGGGGGGAGGAAAGAAGACCACTGAGGGCCGGAACATCGCGGGGGGTGTGTGTGTGTGTGGAAGTGTGCGTGGGGGCCTTGCTTACAACTAGGCCCCCCCCACAATTGGAACCCCCCCCACCCCCCACATTTGCCTAGCCTGGGATAGCTGGAGCTACCAGGCTGAAGATTGTCATCAATCACCCAATTAAAGATCGTTAGGAGTGCCTGGTGGCTCCAGCTACCCCAGGTGAAGACATCTTCTCCCCCCACCTGAAGACCACCCCAAAGACTTTTGTGTTTTGCCATCTGGGGAGTGCACCCACCCACAGCTGCGAGGGGAGACCTGCCCTCGCAGTCCCCCCCTTCCCACCCCCCCTCTCTCTTTCTCTGTTACTCTGTTTCTCCCCTCTCTCTCTGAGAGCCTCTTTCTTCCAAATTTAATTTAAAAAAAAACATTTAAGACAACTGAGCAGAGGGAGCAAGGCCCCTCCCCAATTGCCAACTAGGGGAGAGGTACCTCATTAAGGGCTCCTCTGCTCAGTCAATCTACAAGAGGCCTAATAAAGACCATTAAGGCCTGTGACTTTGGGGTGGGTGTAGCCCTTAAAGGGACCCCGTGATGGCGACCCCATCCACGCCGGTGGCAGGGCCAGCAAGGTCGTATGCGCAGGCGGTGTCCACATCCACGGCACCTCCTGCGCCAGCCGCTGCCCTGCCACCTTTCAGACTAATAACAAAAAAACACGGGGTCAAGAGCTACACTCACCCCACAATGAGCATCGAGGAGTGCGTGCGGGCGATGGCTGGGGTAGTCGGCCCCTCGGCCATTGTCGCAGCCTCCAAGATGTCTGGGAAGGCCGTGTTCTTCCTGGGGTCGGAGCGGGCGGTGTCCCTGGCCCTTGAAAAGGGGCTCACGGTGGGCGGGACGTTCCTGCCGGTGGACCCTCTCGAGGCCACCGCGCAGAGGGTCATCGTTTCAAACGTCCCGCCCTTTGTTTCCGCTGAGCTCCTCCTCCCTCACCTACAACAACTGGGGGAGGTAAGGTCAGGGATCAACCCCATACCGCTCGGCCTCAGGGAGAACAGCCTGCGCCACGTGTTCTCCTTCCGCCGCCAGCTCTTTGTCCGGCTGGCGCGGGAGGAGACGACGGAAGGTCATTTTAATGTGGTGCACGAGGGGACTGCCTACCGCGTCTTCTGGACGTCGGACGGCGTGCGGTGCCATGCCTGCAGGGAGGTGGGGCACGTTCGCAAGAACTGCCCCGCCTCCAAGGCCGCCAAACCACCGAAGGCGGCCAAGGCTGGCGCCGCCGCCACCCCTCCCCCTAGTTGCGTCCGCGTGCCGGGAGCCATGGGTGCGCGGGCATCGTCGGAGGCCTTTGTTTTCAGGGCCTCCGGCGGGGGGGAGGGAGAGCGTCCGACCGGAAAGAAGGCGCGGAAGAAGACAAAACATCAAGAGGCGGGTCCCCTCAGTGCGCCGGATAATTTGACCACCGCGCTCAGCCCAACCCCGTCACCGGCGAGCGCGGGGTGCCCCGAGCCCGTGCCCGGGCCCTTGAATACCACCACAGAGGGGCCCAGGCGCGGGCAAGAAAAGGAAAAGGGGGGGGCGGAGCGGGAGGCCTCGGCAGACATGGAGGTCTCCCTGACTCCGCGCGCCCCCAGGAACAAAAAGAGGCACCGCCCCAATGAGGCGGAGGGGGATCAACATCCCTCCGCGGAGGAGGCGGTGCCCGCCGCGTGTCCCGCGTCCCCCACCAGCGCCCCCAAATTGCGCTGCAGGCGCGAGGAGTCTTTCCCCGGGGAGGGTGAGACAGTTGAGGCTGCCCAGCCTCTGCCTCCCGGGGATGGAGTGGAAGATCTGCCTGTCGTGGGGGGCGTGGGGACCGCGGAGCAATGCGTAGCCGCCGGGCCGGGCGTCCCGGGGACTGAGGCGGGCGAGGCCGAAAAGGCCGAACCTGAGCCCGCCCAGCTATTACCCAACTTCCCCCGGGATTTGCTCGACCCGGCAGAGAATGAAACAAATAATTATGACACTGTAGATGCTGGGCCGGGGGGTGGCAGCGGGGAGGGGGAGGAACACCCACCCTCGCCCCTTACTTTGGAGCTGGAGCACTTGGAGGGCCTGGGGATTTCCTATGGCCGGGTCTCTCCTTGTTCTCCGGTTCCTGGGGCGGAGGGGGAACCCCTTCCGCTGTCATTTCCCGACCCAGCACCATTTTTAAAAGAGCCCAGTGGGGACTCCTCTGCCGACGATCCTGGGGGTGGGATCGAGGCAGTGCCAGGGCCGGTTGGAGCGGCCGGTTCATTTGCCGTACCTTGTGCGGTCGATGGGCCGGCTGCTGGCGGCCACCTCCCGGAGGAGGACGGGGACTCGGTGGGGGACGCGGGTGAAGACCTAGAGACCACCGCCAGTGAGGCGGTGGATCTGCTCGCGGCCGCCGCTGAGGCCCTCCTCGTTCCTGCAAAGGAACTCCGGGACTTTTTGGCCCAGAGCCGGGGTCGCCGCGACCAAGCCCGACTGGCCCTGGAAAAATGGTCCGAGCCGGAGCTGATCAAGGGGTCCGTCCGCGCCGCCGTTAAAACCTTGGCCGCGGGCGGGCCCTTGACAAAGGAGCAGCACCTTGAGCTGCGCGAGCTCGAGGGACTCCTCGCTGGGCTGCGGAGGGAGCGGAGTTCAACAAAAGACTCCGCTCCCTCCCCCACAATAGGTTAAGGTAGAGGTTGCACTATGCTTTTGCCATGAAGATAACCATAGCCAGCCTCAACATCAACGGCGGCAGAGGGGCACGCCGTAGATTTGACAATTTTTCGCTCCTGCGGGAGGGGAAATATGCGGTGTGCTTCCTGCAAGAAACCCACACCGTTCCGGGAGACGAAGCCACGTGGCTCCTGGAATGGCAAGGAGAGGTCCGCATGAGCCACCTCACCGCCATTTCTAGTGGGGTGGCCATCTTGCTGGGCCCGCATTTTCAGCCGGAGATCTTGGGGGTCGAGGAGCCCGTGCCAGGCCGCTTGCTGCACGTAACGGTTCGCCTGGGGGACGTGCCGCTCCATCTCGTGAACGTGTACGCCCCTCATCCCGGCCCGCAGCAAACGCGCTTCTTTGAAGAGGTGTCCGCTCTTCTTGGCTCCGTCGACGTCGGCGACTGCATTGTCCTCGGGGGGGATTTTAACTGCACCCTCGAGGCGAGGGACCGCTCCGGTGCCCCGCAGTGCATGACGGCGATGGAGAAGTTGAGGGACCTGGTCGGGTCCTTCGACTTGGTGGACGTCTGGCGAAATCTCCACCCCGACTCCAGCGCCTTTACTTGGGTGAGGCCTGGAGTTGGATGGTCTAGAGTCGACCGCCTTTACGTGTCTCGGGCGTACGTTTCCTGCGTCCCGGCGGCCTCCATGCGGCCGGTGCCGTGTTCGGACCACCACCTGGTGTGGGCGGAGCTCGCTTCGCTCCGCGCGAGGACGGGGTCCGCGTACTGGCACTTTAACAACCGGCTGCTGGAGGACGTGCGGTTCCAGGACTCGTTCCGTCGATTCTGGTCCGACTGGAGAAGGAAGCAGGGGGGCTTCCCCTCCTTGAGGCTATGGTGGGACGTGGGCAAGGCTCACGTCCGCGTCTTCTGTCAAGAGTACGCGAGGGGGTCGACCAAGAGGCGGGCGGCCAGAGTCGGGCGCCTAGAAAAAGAGGTGCTCGACCTGGAAGCCCGTCTCGGTCAAGTCGTCCAGGACCCGGCCCTGCGGACGGTGTACGAAGCGAAGAAGGCCGCGCTGAAGGACCTGCAGCTCGTCGGGTCCCGAGGCGCGTTCGTGAGGTCGCGGATCCGGTTCCTGCGGGATCTGGACCGCGGCTCCCCCTTCTTCTACTCGCTGGAAAAAAGGCAGAGTGTCCGTAAGCAGCTCTTGACGCTGCTGGCCGACGACGGCTCTCTCGTCTCGGATCCGGAGGGCGTCAACAACAGGGTCCGTGAATATTACGGGGCTCTGTTCTCTCCGGATCCGTCCAGCGAGGAAGCGCGTAGAGTTTTGTGGGAGGACCTGCCGAAGGTCGGCCCGGAGGGCGCCGAAAATCTGGAAGCTCCGCTAAGCCTGGCGGAGCTGACCGGTGCCCTCGCCCGGCTCTCGAGGGGAAAATCCCCGGGGCTGGACGGGCTGACCGTGGAGTTCCACAGGGCGTTCTGGGACGTCCTGGGGAGCGACTACGCGCGGGTCCTGGGGGAAAGTCTGGCGACCGGGGAGATGCCCCTCTCTTGGCGCAGGGCAGTCATCGTCCTGCTGCCTAAGAAGGGCGATCTCCGCCTCCTTAAGAACTGGCGCCCGGTCTCCCTCCTCAGCACGGACTACAAAATCTTCGCCAGGGCGATGTCTGCTCGCCTTGGTGCCGTGCTGGACCACATGATCCACCCCGACCAGTCATACACGGTCCCGGGCCGGACAATCCACGACAACATCCATCTGGTCCGGGACCTCATCCATTGTTCCCAGGAGGCTGGTCTGTCGGTCGCCTTCCTATCCCTCGACCAAGAGAAGGCGTTCGACAGGGTGGATCACGACTATCTGCTCGGAACTCTGCGCGCTTTCGGGTTCGGGACGCATTTCGTCGCCCGGATCCGACTTTTGTACGCCGCCGCGGAGTGTCTGATTAAGGTTAACGGGTCCTTGACGGCGCCCCTTCGCTTTAGGAGAGGGGTGCGCCAGGGATGCCCCATGTCCGGCCAGTTATACGCCGTTTGCGTGGAGCCTTTCCTGCGCCTCTTGCGGACGAGGTTGACGGGACTGGCTCTGCAAGGGCCGGGCGTGGAGGTCGTCCTCTCGGCTTACGCCGATGACGTGCTCCTCGCGGTAGAGGATCCCGCTGACCTGCGGAGGATGCGTGAGTGCCAGGAGATTTACTCGGCCGCGTCCTCCGCCAGGATCAACTGGGAGAAATGTTCCGGACTCCTGGTGGGTCAGTGGCGGGTGGACTCCCTGCCGGAGGAGCTCAGGCCTTTTGCCTGGAGCACGACCCATCTCCTCTATCTGGGAGTCTACCTTAGCCCCGACGAGGAAGCCTGGCCGGCGAACTGGCAGGAGCTGGAGGCCAAGGTCGCCGCTCGCCTAGGGCGCTGGACAGGACTGCTCCGAGTGCTGTCCTACAGGGGTCGAGCGCTAGTCATAAACCAGCTGGTGGCCGCAATGCTGTGGTACCGGCTGGTCACTTTGACCCCTCCCCCTGCGTTTGTCGCCAAGATACAGAAGAAGCTGGTGGACTTCTTCTGGAACAACAGGAAGCACTGGGTCTCTGTCGCGGTCTTGAGTCTCCCGCTTGAGGAGGGCGGTCAGTCGTTGGTGTGTGTCAGCGCCCAGCTCGCGACTTTCCGTCTTCAGACCCTGCAGAGATACCTTTACGTCGAGCCCCCTCCTAGGTGGTGTGCTCTGGCGAGGTATTTCTTCCGCCAGCAGCTCGACCTCAATTATGACACGCAGCTCCTGTTTGTGAACTTGGGGGGTGCCAGGACCGCCCTCCGGGAGCTGCCTGTCTTTTACAGGGAACTCATCAGGGTCTGGAACAAAGTCTCCACCAAGCGCAGCTCTCCGCCGGCTGGAGTGGCGGCCGTCCTGCAGGAGCCGCTGCTCGGGAATCCGTACCTCCACGGCCGAGGCTTCATGTGGCGGTCGGAAGAGAGGGCTGTGGCTGGTGAGGTGACCAGGGTCAGGGACCTGCTCGATGGCGGAGGAGCGGGCTGGATGGCGCCAGTCACGCTGGCGCGGCGCCTAAATTCTGCCAACGTCCGCCGCGCGGCCGATGCCATCGAGTCGCTAAAAACAGCTCTGGGCCCTGACTCCGTTAGGTGTATCGAGGAGGCTCAAGCACGTGGGGAGATCCCGTCCGAACTGACCCCCGTCCGGACGGAATTCCTCATCGGCGCCAAACCCCGGAACCTCCCTCGGGGGCCGGCGCCTCACAACTTGAGCCGCCTCGGGGAAATCCCCTCCGTGCCTTTCAGTTCCGCGCGGAGGGGTTTCCTGTACGGGCTGCTCCTGCACACCCTCAACTTTGCCATCCTCGCCGGCCGTCTGGACACGCCATGGCGCACCATCTTGCCGTCCGGAGGAGGCGGGGGTCCCCGATGGAGGGCACTCTACGCAGGGGTCCTCCCACTATTCATCGGGGACTTGGCCTGGAGGGTGGTGCACGGAGCAGTGCCGTGCAACAAATTTTTAAGCCGGTTCACGGACTCCCAGGCCGCCTGCAATTTCTGCGGTCTGGAGGAGTCCGTGTTCCATGTTTTTATTGAGTGCACGAGGTTGCAGCCCCTGTTCCATTATTTGAAGGGGCTGCTCCTGAAATTCTGGCTGCACTTCAGTCCCACTCTCCTGATCTTTGGGCACCCTGTGCGGAGGGGAGCGGGTAGGTCCGAAGGCCTCCTCGTAGGACTGCTCCTGGGCACGGCCAAGGGTGCCATCAGCCGGTCCAGGCAGCGGGCGGTCGAGGGGGTCGTTCAACCTGACTGCCTGCCTCTCTTCCGCTCTTACATCCGGTCCAGGGTGTCCTTGGAGATGGAGCACGCGGTGTCCACCGGTACGCTCGCGGCCTTCCGCGAGAGGTGGGCACCGGAGGGACTGGAGTGCATCATCACGCCCGGCAACCAAATTTTAATTTGATTTTACGTTTTAAAGTTAATTTGTTTTAATTGCCGGTGCTTTTAGTGTCCCCTTCCCTTTTATAGGGGGCACTGGGGAAAAATTGTGATTTTAGTGCCCAAAAAAAAACAAAAAAAAAAAAAAAAAAGAAAAAACACAAAAAAAAACACAAAAAAGGGGGGAAAAAAAATGGGCCTTGTAAATGTCTGGAGTGTCACCCAGGTCGGGTGGCACCGTTTAATGTTTTATGTTTTCACAGATAAACTCAAAAGAGTTTCAAGCACAAGGGACCAATCGTGAAGCAGTGGAGGCGTGTCCTGCACAGTAGGAACTGTGAGCAGTGCTGAGAGCAGCTAGCAACTTGAGCTCCTGCCTGGAGAGCCCTGAGACCAGCCCAGGAACAGAAGGAAGGAAGGGGCTTCACCTTCAACTTTTATCCAGAGGGAGAGGAGGAGAACAGAAAACTTTTAAACACCTTTATCATTCTGCAAAGAGTTGGAGAGAGGGGGAAAAACCACAACAACCATCCAGTGTGGAAGGAGGGAGACTCTACATTCTACAGGTGGGTGTGGGTGCATTTCCCCAAACAGACTTTGTTGTATCGGTGGGGGGAGGAAAGAAGACCACTGAGGGCTGGAACATCGCGGGGGGTGTGTGTGTGTGTGGTAGTGTGCGTGGGGGCCGTGCTTACAACTAGGCCCCCCCCCCACAATTGGAACCCCCCCCACCCCCCACATTTGCCTAGCCTGGGATAGCTGGAGCTACCAGGCTGAAGATTGTTATTAATCACCCAATTAAAGATCGTTAGGAGTGCCTGGTGGCTCCAGCTACCCCAGGTGAAGACATCTTCTCCCCCCACCTGAAGACCACCCCAAGGACTTTTGTGTTTTTGCCATCTGGGGAGTGCACCCACCCACAGCTGCGAGGGGAGACCTGCCCTCGCAGTCCCCCCCTTCCCACCCCCCCTCTCTCTTTCTCTGTTACTCTGTTTCTCCCCTCTCTCTCTGAGAGCCTCTTTCTTCCAAATTTAATTTAAAAAAAAAACATTTAAGACAACTGAGCAGAGGGAGCAAGGCCCCTCCCCAATTGCCAACTAGGGGAGAGGTACCTCATTAAGGGCTCCTCTGCTCAGTCAATCTACAAGAGGCCTAATAAAGACCATTAAGGCCTGTGACTTTGGGGTGGGTGTAGCCCTTAAAGGGACCCCGTGATGGCGACCCCATCCACGCCGGTGGCAGGGCCAGCAAGGTCGTATGCGCAGGCGGTGTCCACATCCACGGCACCTCCTGCGCCACCCGCTGCCCTGCCACCTTTCAGACTAATAACTAAAAAACACGGGGTCAAGAGCTACACTCACCCCACAATGAGCATCGAGGAGTGCGTGCGGGCGATGGCTGGGGTAGTCGGCCCCTCGGCCATTGTCGCAGCCTCCAAGATGTCTGGGAAGGCCGTGTTCTTCCTGGGGTCGGAGCGGGCGGTGTCCCTGGCCCTTGAAAAGGGGCTCACGGTGGGCGGGACGTTCCTGCCGGTGGACCCTCTCGAGGCCACCGCGCAGAGGGTCATCATTTCAAACGTCCCGCCCTTTGTTCCCGCTGAGCTCCTCCTCCCTCACCTACACCAACTGGGGGAGGTAAGGTCGGGGATCAACCCCATACCGCTCGGCCTCAGGGAGAACAGCCTGCGCCACGTGTTCTCCTTCCGCCGCCAGCTCTTTGTCCGGCTGGCGCGGGAGGACACGACGGAGGGGAATTTTAATGTGGTGCACGAGGGGACTGCCTACCGCGTCTTCTGGACGTCGGACGGCGTGCGGTGCCATGCCTGCAGGGAGGTGGGGCATGTTCGTAAGAACTGCCCCGCCTCCAAGGCCGCCAAACCACCGAAGGCGGCCAAGGCTGGCGCCGCCGCCACCCCTCCCCCTAGTTGCGTCCGCGTGCCGGGAGCCATGGGTGCGCGGGCATCGTCGGAGGCCTTTGTTTTCAGGGCCTCCGGCGGGGGGGAGGGAGAGCGTCCGACCGGAAAGAAGGCGCGGAAGAAGGCAAAACATCTAGAGGCGGGTCCCCTCGGTGCGCCAGATAATTTGACCACCGCGCTCAGCCCAACCCAGTCACCGGCGAGCGCGTGGTGCCCCGAGCCCGTGCCCGAGCCCTTGAACAACACCACAGAGGGGCCCGGGCGCGGGAAAGGAAAGGAAAAGGGGGGGGCGGAGCGGGAGGCCTCGGCAGACATGGGGGTCTCCCTGCCTCCGCGCGCCCCCAGGAACAAAAGGAGGCACGGCTCCGATGAGACGGAGGGGGAACAACATCCCTCCGTGGAGGAGTTGGTGCCCGCCGCGTGTCCCGTGTCCCCAACCAGCGCCCCCAAGCAGCGCCGTAGGCGGGAGGAGTCTGTCCCCGGGGAGGGTGAAACAGTTGAGGCTGCCCAGCCTCTGCCTCCCGGGGATGGAGTGGAAGATCTGCCTGTCGTGGGGGGCGTGGGGACCGCGGAGGAATGCGTAGCCGCCGGGCCGGGCGTCCCGGGGACTGAGGCGGGCGAGGCCGAAAAGGCCGAACCTGAGCCCGCCCAGTCAATACCCAACTTCCCCCGGGAGACGCTCGACCCGGCAGAAACACAATTTACTGTTTTTAATGAAACTGTAGATGCTGGGCCGGGGGGTGGCAGCGGGGAGGGGGAGGAACACCCACCCTCGCCTCTTACTTTGGAGCTGGAGCACTTGGGGAGCCTGGGGATCTCCTATGGCCGGGTCTCTCCTTGTTCTCCGGTTCCTGGGGCGGAGGGGGAACCCCTTCCGCTGTCATTTCCCGACCCAGCACCATTTTTAAAAGAGCCCAGTGGGGACTCCTCTGCCGACGATCCTGGGGGTGGGATCGGGGCAGTGCCAGGGCCGGTTGGAGCGGCCGGTTCATTTGCCGTACCTTGTGCGGTCGATGGGCCGGCTGCTGGCGGCCACCTCCCGGAGGAGGACGGGGACTCGGTGGGGGACGCGGGTGAAGACCTAGAGACCACCGCCAGGGAGGCGGTGGATCTGCTCGCGGCCGCCGCTGAGGCCCTCCTCGTTCCTGCAAAGGAACTCCGGGACTTTTTGGCCCAGAGCCGGGGTCGCCGCGACCAAGCCCGACTGGCCCTGGAAAAATGGTCCGAGCCGGAGCTGATCAAGGGGTCCGTCCGCGCCGCCGTTAAAACCTTGGCCGCGGGCGGGCCCTTGACAAAGGAGCAGCACCTTGAGCTGCGCGAGCTCGAGGGACTCCTCGCTGGGCTGCGGAGGGAGCGGAGTTCAACAAAAGACTCCGCTCCCTCCCCCACAATAGGTTAAGGTAGAGGTTGCACTATGCTTTTGCCATGAAGATAACCATAGCCAGCCTCAACATCAACGGCGGCAGAGGGGCACGCCGTAGATTTGACAATTTTTCGCTCCTGCGGGAGGGGAAATATGCGGTGTGCTTCCTGCAAGAAACCCACACCGTTCCGGGAGACGAAGCCACGTGGCTCCTGGAATGGCAAGGAGAGGTCCGCATGAGCCACCTCACCGCCATTTCTAGTGGGGTGGCCATCTTGCTGGGCCCGCATTTTCAGCCGGAGATCTTGGGGGTCGAGGAGCCCGTGCCAGGCCGCTTGCTGCACGTAACGGTTCGCCTGGGGGACGTGCCGCTCCATCTCGTGAACGTGTACGCCCCTCATCCCGGCCCGCAGCAAACGCGCTTCTTTGAAGAGGTGTCCGCTCTTCTTGGCTCCGTCGACGTCGGCGACTGCATTGTCCTCGGGGGGGATTTTAACTGCACCCTCGAGGCGAGGGACCGCTCCGGTGCCCCGCAGTGCATGACGGCGATGGAGAAGTTGAGGGACCTGGTCGGGTCCTTCGACTTGGTGGACGTCTGGCGAAATCTCCACCCCGACTCCAGCGCCTTTACTTGGGTGAGGCCTGGAGTTGGATGGTCTAGAGTCGACCGCCTTTACGTGTCTCGGGCGTACGTTTCCTGCGTCCCGGCGGCCTCCATGCGGCCGGTGCCGTGTTCGGACCACCACCTGGTGTGGGCGGAGCTCGCTTCGCTCCGCGCGAGGACGGGGTCCGCGTACTGGCACTTTAACAACCGGCTGCTGGAGGACGTGCGGTTCCGGGACTCGTTCCGTCGATTCTGGTCCGACTGGAGAAGGAAGCAGGGGGGCTTCCCCTCCTTGAGGCTTTGGTGGGACGTGGGCAAGGCTCACGTCCGCGTCTTCTGTCAAGAGTACGCGAGGGGGTCGACCAAGAGGCGGGCGGCCAGAGTCGGGCGCCTAGAAAAAGAGGTGCTCGACCTGGAAGCCCGTCTCGGTCAAGTCGTCCAGGACCCGGCCCTGCGGACGGTGTACGAAGCGAAGAAGGCCGCGCTGAAGGACCTGCAGCTCGTCGGGTCCCGAGGCGCGTTCGTGAGGTCGCGGATCCGGTTCCTGCGGGATCTGGACCGCGGCTCCCCCTTCTTCTACTCGCTGGAAAAAAGGCAGAGTGTCCGTAAGCAGCTCTTGACGCTGCTGGCCGACGACGGCTCTCTCGTCTCGGATCCGGAGGGCGTCAACAACAGGGTCCGTGAATATTACGGGGCTCTGTTCTCTCCGGATCCGTCCAGCGAGGAAGCGCGTAGAGTTTTGTGGGAGGACCTGCCGAAGGTCAGCCCGGAGGGCGCCGAAAATCTGGAAGCTCCGCTAAGCCTGGCGGAGCTGACCGGTGCCCTCGCCCGGCTCTCGAGGGGAAAATCCCCGGGGCTGGACGGGCTGACCGTGGAGTTCCACAGGGCGTTCTGGGACGTCCTGGGGAGCGACTACGCGCGGGTCCTGGGGGAAAGTCTGGCGACCGGGGAGATGCCCCTCTCTTGGCGCAGGGCAGTCATCGTCCTGCTGCCTAAGAAGGGCGATCTCCGCCTCCTTAAGAACTGGCGCCCGGTCTCCCTCCTCAGCACGGACTACAAAATCTTCGCCAGGGCGATGTCTGCTCGCCTTGGTGCCGTGCTGGACCACATGATCCACCCCGACCAGTCATACACGGTCCCGGGCCGGACGATCCACGACAACATCCATCTGGTCCGGGACCTCATCCATTGCTCCCAGGAGGCTGGTCTGTCGGTCGCCTTCCTATCCCTCGACCAAGAGAAGGCGTTCGACAGGGTGGATCACGACTATCTGCTCGGAACTCTGCGCGCTTTCGGGTTCGGGACGCATTTCGTCGCCCGGATCCGACTTTTGTACGCCGCCGCGGAGTGTCTGATTAAGGTTAACGGGTCCTTGACGGCGCCCCTTCGCTTTAGGAGAGGGGTGCGCCAGGGATGCCCCATGTCCGGCCAGTTATACGCCGTTTGCGTGGAGCCTTTCCTGCGCCTCTTGCGGACGAGGTTGACGGGACTGGCTCTGCAAGGGCCGGGCGTGGAGGTCGTCCTCTCGGCTTACGCCGATGACGTGCTCCTCGCGGTAGAGGATCCCGCTGACCTGCGGAGGATGCGTGAGTGCCAGGAGATTTACTCGGCCGCGTCCTCCGCCAGGATCAACTGGGAGAAATGTTCCGGACTCCTGGTGGGTCAGTGGCGGGTGGACTCCCTGCCGGAGGAGCTCAGGCCTTTTGCCTGGAGCACGACCCATCTCCTCTATCTGGGAGTCTACCTTAGCCCCGACGAGGAAGCCTGGCCGGCGAACTGGCAGGAGCTGGAGGCCAAGGTCGCCGCTCGCCTAGGGCGCTGGACAGGACTGCTCCGAGTGCTGTCCTACAGGGGTCGAGCGCTAGTCATAAACCAGCTGGTGGCCGCAATGCTGTGGTACCGGCTGGTCACTTTGACCCCTCCCCCTGCGTTTGTCGCCAAGATACAGAAGAAGCTGGTGGACTTCTTCTGGAACAACAGGAAGCACTGGGTCTCTGTCGCGGTCTTGAGTCTCCCGCTTGAGGAGGGCGGTCAGTCGTTGGTGTGCGTCAGCGCCCAGCTCGCGACTTTCCGTCTTCAGACCCTGCAGAGATACCTTTACGTCGAGCCCCCTCCTAGGTGGTGTGCTCTGGCGAGGTATTTCTTCCGCCAGCAGCTCGACCTCAATTATGACACGCAGCTCCTGTTTGTGAACTTGGGGGGTGCCAGGACCGCCCTCCGGGAGCTGCCTGTCTTTTACAGGGAACTCATCAGGGTCTGGAACAAAGTCTCCACCAAGCGCAGCTCTCCGCCGGCTGGAGTGGCGGCCGTCCTGCAGGAACCGCTGCTCGGGAATCCGTACCTCCACGGCCGAGGCTTCATGTGGCGGTCGGAAGAGAGGGCTGTGGCTGGTGAGGTGACCAGGGTCAGGGACCTGCTCGATGGCGGAGGAGCGGGCTGGATGGCGCCAGTCACGCTGGCGCGGCGCCTAAATTCTGCCAACGTCCGCCGCGCGGCCGATGCCATCGAGTCGCTAAAAACAGCTCTGGGCCCTGACTCCGTTAGGTGTATCGAGGAGGCTCAAGCACGTGGGGAGATCCCGTCCGAACTGACCCCCGTCCGGACGGAATTCCTCATCGGCGCCAAACCCCGGAACCTCCCTCGGGGGCCGGCGCCTCACAACTTGAGCCGCCTCGGGGAAATCCCCTCCGTGCCTTTCAGTTCCGCGCGGAGGGGTTTCCTGTACGGGCTGCTCCTGCACACCCTCAACTTTGCCATCCTCGCCGGCCGTCCGGACACGCCATGGCGTACCATCTTGCCGTCCGGAGGAGGCGGGGGTCCCCGATGGAGGGCACTCTACGCAGGGGTCCTCCCACTATTCATCGGGGACTTGGCCTGGAGGGTGGTGCACGGAGCAGTGCCGTGCAACAAATTTTTAAGCCGGTTCACGGACTCCCAGGCCGCCTGCAATTTCTGCGGTCTGGAGGAGTCCGTGTTCCATGTTTTTATTGAATGCACAAGGTTGCAGCCCCTGTTCCACTATTTGAAGGGGCTGCTCCTGAAATTCTGGCTGCACTTCAGTCCCACTCTCCTGATCTTTGGGCACCCTGTGCGGAGGGGAGCGGGTAGGTCCGAGGGCCTCCTCGTAGGACTGCTCCTGGGCACGGCCAAGGGTGCCATCAGCCGGTCCAGGCAGCGGGCGGTCGAGGGGGTCGTTCAACCTGACTGCCTGCCTCTCTTCCGCTCTTACATCCGATCCAGGGTGTCCTTGGAGATGGAGCACGCGGTGTCCACCGGTACGCTCGCGGCCTTCCGCGAGAGGTGGGCACCGGAGGGACTGGAGTGCATCATCACGCCCGGCAACCAAATTTTAATTTGATTTTACGTTTTAAAGTTTAATTTGTTTTAATTGCCGGTGCTTTTAGTGTCCCCCTCTCCTTTTATAGGGGGCACTGGAAAAAGGAAAAATTTGATTTTAGTGCCCCAAAAAAAAAAAACACAAAAAAATAAATAAAAAAGGGGCCTTGTAAATGTCTTGTGTGTGTCATCCAGGTCGGGTGGCACGGATACATGTTTTATGTTTTTGCAGGTGAACTCCAAAAAGAGTTTCAAGCACAAGGGACCAATCGTGAAGCAGTGGAGGCGTGTCCTGCACAGTAGGAACTGTGAGCAGTGCTGAGAGCAGCTAGCAACTTGAGCTCCTGCCTGGAGAGCCCTGAGACCAGCCCAGGAACAGAAGGAAGGAAGGGGCTTCACCTTCAACTTTTATCCAGAGGGAGAGGAGGAGAACAGAAAACTTTTAAACACCTTTATCATTCTGCAAAGAGTTGGAGAGAGGGGGAAAAACCACAACAACCATCCAGTGTGGAAGGAGGGAGACTCAACTACTCTACAGGTGGGTGTGGGTGCATTTCCCCAAACAGACTTTGTTGTATCGGTGGGGGGAGGAAAGAAGACCACTGAGGGCTGGAACATCGCGGGGGGTGTGTGTGTGTGTGGTAGTGTGCGTGGGGGCCGTGCTTACAACTAGGCCCCCCCCCACAATTGGAACCCCCCCCACCCCCCACATTTGCCTAGCCTGGGATAGCTGGAGCTACCAGGCTGAAGATTGTTATTAATCACCCAATTAAAGATCGTTAGGAGTGCCTGGTGGCTCCAGCTACCCCAGGTGAAGACATCTTCTCCCCCCACCTGAAGACCACCCCAAGGACTTTTGTGTTTTTGCCATCTGGGGAGTGCACCCACCCACAGCTGCGAGGGGAGACCTGCCCTCGCAGTCCCCCCCTTCCCACCCCCCCTCTCTCTTTCTCTGTTACTCTGTTTCTCCCCTCTCTCTCTGAGAGCCTCTTTCTTCCAAATTTAATTTAAAAAAAAAACATTTAAGACAACTGAGCAGAGGGAGCAAGGCCCCTCCCCAATTGCCAACTAGGGGAGAGGTACCTCATTAAGGGCTCCTCTGCTCAGTCAATCTACAAGAGGCCTAATAAAGACCATTAAGGCCTGTGACTTTGGGGTGGGTGTAGCCCTTAAAGGGACCCCGTGATGGCGACCCCATCCACGCCGGTGGCAGGGCCAGCAAGGTCGTATGCGCAGGCGGTGTCCACATCCACGGCACCTCCTGCGCCACCCGCTGCCCTGCCACCTTTCAGACTAATAACTAAAAAACACGGGGTCAAGAGCTACACTCACCCCACAATGAGCATCGAGGAGTGCGTGCGGGCGATGGCTGGGGTAGTCGGCCCCTCGGCCATTGTCGCAGCCTCCAAGATGTCTGGGAAGGCCGTGTTCTTCCTGGGGTCGGAGCGGGCGGTGTCCCTGGCCCTTGAAAAGGGGCTCACGGTGGGCGGGACGTTCCTGCCGGTGGACCCTCTCGAGGCCACCGCGCAGAGGGTCATCATTTCAAACGTCCCGCCCTTTGTTCCCGCTGAGCTCCTCCTCCCTCACCTACACCAACTGGGGGAGGTAAGGTCGGGGATCAACCCCATACCGCTCGGCCTCAGGGAGAACAGCCTGCGCCACGTGTTCTCCTTCCGCCGCCAGCTCTTTGTCCGGCTGGCGCGGGAGGACACGACGGAGGGGAATTTTAATGTGGTGCACGAGGGGACTGCCTACCGCGTCTTCTGGACGTCGGACGGCGTGCGGTGCCATGCCTGCAGGGAGGTGGGGCATGTTCGTAAGAACTGCCCCGCCTCCAAGGCCGCCAAACCACCGAAGGCGGCCAAGGCTGGCGCCGCCGCCACCCCTCCCCCTAGTTGCGTCCGCGTGCCGGGAGCCATGGGTGCGCGGGCATCGTCGGAGGCCTTTGTTTTCAGGGCCTCCGGCGGGGGGGAGGGAGAGCGTCCGACCGGAAAGAAGGCGCGGAAGAAGGCAAAACATCTAGAGGCGGGTCCCCTCGGTGCGCCAGATAATTTGACCACCGCGCTCAGCCCAACCCAGTCACCGGCGAGCGCGTGGTGCCCCGAGCCCGTGCCCGAGCCCTTGAACAACACCACAGAGGGGCGCGGGAAAGGAAAGGAAAAGGGGGGGGCGGAGCGGGAGGCCTCGGCAGACATGGGGGTCTCCCTGCCTCCGCGCGCCCCCAGGAACAAAAGGAGGCACGGCTCCGATGAGACGGAGGGGGAACAACATCCCTCCGTGGAGGAGTTGGTGCCCGCCGCGTGTCCCGTGTCCCCAACCAGCGCCCCCAAGCAGCGCCGTAGGCGGGAGGAGTCTGTCCCCGGGGAGGGTGAAACAGTTGAGGCTGCCCAGCCTCTGCCTCCCGGGGATGGAGTGGAAGATCTGCCTGTCGTGGGGGGCGTGGGGACCGCGGAGGAATGCGTAGCCGCCGGGCCGGGCGTCCCGGGGACTGAGGCGGGCGAGGCCGAAAAGGCCGAACCTGAGCCCGCCCAGTCAATACCCAACTTCCCCCGGGAGACGCTCGACCCGGCAGAAACACAATTTACTGTTTTTAATGAAACTGTAGATGCTGGGCCGGGGGGTGGCAGCGGGGAGGGGGAGGAACACCCACCCTCGCCTCTTACTTTGGAGCTGGAGCACTTGGGGAGCCTGGGGATCTCCTATGGCCGGGTCTCTCCTTGTTCTCCGGTTCCTGGGGCGGAGGGGGAACCCCTTCCGCTGTCATTTCCCGACCCAGCACCATTTTTAAAAGAGCCCAGTGGGGACTCCTCTGCCGACGATCCTGGGGGTGGGATCGGGGCAGTGCCAGGGCCGGTTGGAGCGGCCGGTTCATTTGCCGTACCTTGTGCGGTCGATGGGCCGGCTGCTGGCGGCCACCTCCCGGAGGAGGACGGGGACTCGGTGGGGGACGCGGGTGAAGACCTAGAGACCACCGCCAGGGAGGCGGTGGATCTGCTCGCGGCCGCCGCTGAGGCCCTCCTCGTTCCTGCAAAGGAACTCCGGGACTTTTTGGCCCAGAGCCGGGGTCGCCGCGACCAAGCCCGACTGGCCCTGGAAAAATGGTCCGAGCCGGAGCTGATCAAGGGGTCCGTCCGCGCCGCCGTTAAAACCTTGGCCGCGGGCGGGCCCTTGACAAAGGAGCAGCACCTTGAGCTGCGCGAGCTCGAGGGACTCCTCGCTGGGCTGCGGAGGGAGCGGAGTTCAACAAAAGACTCCGCTCCCTCCCCCACAATAGGTTAAGGTAGAGGTTGCACTATGCTTTTGCCATGAAGATAACCATAGCCAGCCTCAACATCAACGGCGGCAGAGGGGCACGCCGTAGATTTGACAATTTTTCGCTCCTGCGGGAGGGGAAATATGCGGTGTGCTTCCTGCAAGAAACCCACACCGTTCCGGGAGACGAAGCCACGTGGCTCCTGGAATGGCAAGGAGAGGTCCGCATGAGCCACCTCACCGCCATTTCTAGTGGGGTGGCCATCTTGCTGGGCCCGCATTTTCAGCCGGAGATCTTGGGGGTCGAGGAGCCCGTGCCAGGCCGCTTGCTGCACGTAACGGTTCGCCTGGGGGACGTGCCGCTCCATCTCGTGAACGTGTACGCCCCTCATCCCGGCCCGCAGCAAACGCGCTTCTTTGAAGAGGTGTCCGCTCTTCTTGGCTCCGTCGACGTCGGCGACTGCATTGTCCTCGGGGGGGATTTTAACTGCACCCTCGAGGCGAGGGACCGCTCCGGTGCCCCGCAGTGCATGACGGCGATGGAGAAGTTGAGGGACCTGGTCGGGTCCTTCGACTTGGTGGACGTCTGGCGAAATCTCCACCCCGACTCCAGCGCCTTTACTTGGGTGAGGCCTGGAGTTGGATGGTCTAGAGTCGACCGCCTTTACGTGTCTCGGGCGTACGTTTCCTGCGTCCCGGCGGCCTCCATGCGGCCGGTGCCGTGTTCGGACCACCACCTGGTGTGGGCGGAGCTCGCTTCGCTCCGCGCGAGGACGGGGTCCGCGTACTGGCACTTTAACAACCGGCTGCTGGAGGACGTGCGGTTCCGGGACTCGTTCCGTCGATTCTGGTCCGACTGGAGAAAGAAGCAGGGGGGCTTCCCCTCCTTGAGGCTATGGTGGGACGTGGGCAAGGCTCACGTCCGCGTCTTCTGTCAAGAGTACGCGAGGGGGTCGACCAAGAGGCGGGCGGCCAGAGTCGGGCGCCTAGAAAAAGAGGTGCTCGACCTGGAAGCCCGTCTCGGTCAAGTCGTCCAGGACCCGGCCCTGCGGACGGTGTACGAAGCGAAGAAGGCCGCGCTGAAGGACCTGCAGCTCGTCGGGTCCCGAGGCGCGTTCGTGAGGTCGCGGATCCGGTTCCTGCGGGATCTGGACCGCGGCTCCCCCTTCTTCTACTCGCTGGAAAAAAGGCAGAGTGTCCGTAAGCAGCTCTTGACGCTGCTGGCCGACGACGGCTCTCTCGTCTCGGATCCGGAGGGCGTCAACAACAGGGTCCGTGAATATTACGGGGCTCTGTTCTCTCCGGATCCGTCCAGCGAGGAAGCGCGTAGAGTTTTGTGGGAGGACCTGCCGAAGGTCAGCCCGGAGGGCGCCGAAAATCTGGAAGCTCCGCTAAGCCTGGCGGAGCTGACCGGTGCCCTCGCCCGGCTCTCGAGGGGAAAATCCCCGGGGCTGGACGGGCTGACCGTGGAGTTCCACAGGGCGTTCTGGGACGTCCTGGGGAGCGACTACGCGCGGGTCCTGGGGGAAAGTCTGGCGACCGGGGAGATGCCCCTCTCTTGGCGCAGGGCAGTCATCGTCCTGCTGCCTAAGAAGGGCGATCTCCGCCTCCTTAAGAACTGGCGCCCGGTCTCCCTCCTCAGCACGGACTACAAAATCTTCGCCAGGGCGATGTCTGCTCGCCTTGGTGCCGTGCTGGACCACATGATCCACCCCGACCAGTCATACACGGTCCCGGGCCGGACGATCCACGACAACATCCATCTGGTCCGGGACCTCATCCATTGCTCCCAGGAGGCTGGTCTGTCGGTCGCCTTCCTATCCCTCGACCAAGAGAAGGCGTTCGACAGGGTGGATCACGACTATCTGCTCGGAACTCTGCGCGCTTTCGGGTTCGGGACGCATTTCGTCGCCCGGATCCGACTTTTGTACGCCGCCGCGGAGTGTCTGATTAAGGTTAACGGGTCCTTGACGGCGCCCCTTCGCTTTAGGAGAGGGGTGCGCCAGGGATGCCCCATGTCCGGCCAGTTATACGCCGTTTGCGTGGAGCCTTTCCTGCGCCTCTTGCGGACGAGGTTGACGGGACTGGCTCTGCAAGGGCCGGGCGTGGAGGTCGTCCTCTCGGCTTACGCCGATGACGTGCTCCTCGCGGTAGAGGATCCCGCTGACCTGCGGAGGATGCGTGAGTGCCAGGAGATTTACTCGGCCGCGTCCTCCGCCAGGATCAACTGGGAGAAATGTTCCGGACTCCTGGTGGGTCAGTGGCGGGTGGACTCCCTGCCGGAGGAGCTCAGGCCTTTTGCCTGGAGCACGACCCATCTCCTCTATCTGGGAGTCTACCTTAGCCCCGACGAGGAAGCCTGGCCGGCGAACTGGCAGGAGCTGGAGGCCAAGGTCGCCGCTCGCCTAGGGCGCTGGACAGGACTGCTCCGAGTGCTGTCCTACAGGGGTCGAGCGCTAGTCATAAACCAGCTGGTGGCCGCAATGCTGTGGTACCGGCTGGTCACTTTGACCCCTCCCCCTGCGTTTGTCGCCAAGATACAGAAGAAGCTGGTGGACTTCTTCTGGAACAACAGGAAGCACTGGGTCTCTGTCGCGGTCTTGAGTCTCCCGCTTGAGGAGGGCGGTCAGTCGTTGGTGTGCGTCAGCGCCCAGCTCGCGACTTTCCGTCTTCAGACCCTGCAGAGATACCTTTACGTCGAGCCCCCTCCTAGGTGGTGTGCTCTGGCGAGGTATTTCTTCCGCCAGCAGCTCGACCTCAATTATGACACGCAGCTCCTGTTTGTGAACTTGGGGGGTGCCAGGACCGCCCTCCGGGAGTTGCCTGTCTTTTACAGGGAACTCATCAGGGTCTGGAACAAAGTCTCCACCAAGCGCAGCTCTCCGCCGGCTGGAGTGGCGGCCGTCCTGCAGGAACCGCTGCTCGGGAATCCGTACCTCCACGGCCGAGGCTTCATGTGGCGGTCGGAAGAGAGGGCTGTGGCTGGTGAGGTGACCAGGGTCAGGGACCTGCTCGATGGCGGAGGAGCGGGCTGGATGGCGCCAGTCACGCTGGCGCGGCGCCTAAATTCTGCCAACGTCCGCCGCGCGGCCGATGCCATCGAGTCGCTAAAAACAGCTCTGGGCCCTGACTCCGTTAGGTGTATCGAGGAGGCTCAAGCACGTGGGGAGATCCCGTCCGAACTGACCCCCGTCCGGACGGAATTCCTCATCGGCGCCAAACCCCGGAACCTCCCTCGGGGGCCGGCGCCTCACAACTTGAGCCGCCTCGGGGAAATCCCCTCCGTGCCTTTCAGTTCCGCGCGGAGGGGTTTCCTGTACGGGCTGCTCCTGCACACCCTCAACTTTGCCATCCTCGCCGGCCGTCCGGACACGCCATGGCGTACCATCTTGCCGTCCGGAGGAGGCGGGGGTCCCCGATGGAGGGCACTCTACGCAGGGGTCCTCCCACTATTCATCGGGGACTTGGCCTGGAGGGTGGTGCACGGAGCAGTGCCGTGCAACAAATTTTTAAGCCGGTTCACGGACTCCCAGGCCGCCTGCAATTTCTGCGGTCTGGAGGAGTCCGTGTTCCATGTTTTTATTGAAAGCACAAGGTTGCAGCCCCTGTTCCACTATTTGAAGGGGCTGCTCCTGAAATTCTGGCTGCACTTCAGTCCCACTCTCCTGATCTTTGGGCACCCTGTGCGGAGGGGAGCGGGTAGGTCCGAGGGCCTCCTCGTAGGACTGCTCCTGGGCACGGCCAAGGGTGCCATCAGCCGGTCCAGGCAGCGGGCGGTCGAGGGGGTCGTTCAACCTGACTGCCTGCCTCTCTTCCGCTCTTGCATCCGGTCCAGGGTGTCCTTGGAGATGGAGCACGCGGTGTCCACCGGTACGCTCGCGGCCTTCCGCGAGAGGTGGGCACCGGAGGGACTGGAGTGCATCATCACGCCCGGCAACCAAATTTTAATTTGATTTTACGTTTTAAAGTTAATTTGTTTTAATTGCCGGTGCTTTTAGTGTCCCCTTCCCTTTTATAGGGGGCACTGGGGAAAAATTGTGATTTTAGTGCCCAAAAAAAAAACCAAAAAAAGAAAAACACAAAAAAAAACAAAAAAAGGGGGGGAAAAAAAGGGCCTTGTAAATGTCTGGAGTGTCACCCAGGTTGGGTGGCACCGTTATTGTTTTATGTTTTCACAGGTAGACTCTAAAAGAGTTTCAAGCACAAGGGACCAATCGTGAAGCAGTGGAGGCGTGTCCTGCACAGTAGGAACTGTGAGCAGTGCTGAGAGCAGCTAGCAACTTGAGCTCCTGCCTGGAGAGCCCTGAGACCAGCCCAGGAACAGAAGGAAGGAAGGGGCTTCACCTTCAACTTTTATCCAGAGGGAGAGGAGGAGAACAGAAAACTTTTAAACACCTTTATCATTCTGCAAAGAGTTGGAGAGAGGGGGAAAAACCACAACAACCATCCAGTGTGGAAGGAGGGAGACTCTACTATCTCTACAGGTGGGTGTGGGTGCATTTCCCCAAACAGACTTTGTTGTATCGGTGGGGGGAGGAAAGAAGACCACTGAGGGCCGGAACATCGCGGGGGGTGTGTGTGTGTGTGTGGTAGTGTGCGTGGGGGCCGTGCTTACAACTAGGCCCCCCCCACAATTGAAACCCCCCCCACCCCCAATTGCCTAGCCTGGGATAGCTGGAGCTACCAGGCTGAAGATTTTCATTAATCACCCAATTAAAGATCGTTAGGAGTGCCTGGTGGCTCCAGCTACCCCAGGTGAAGACATCTTCTCCCCCCACCTGAAGACCACCTCAAAGACTTTTGTGTTTTGCCATCTGGGGAGTGCACCCACCCACAGCTGCGACGAGAGACCTGCCCTCGCAGCCCCCCCCCCTTCCCACCCCCCTCTCTCTTTTCTCTGTTACTCTGTTTCTCCCCTCTCTCTCTGAGAGCCCTTCCTTCCAAATTTAATTTAAAAAACAAACAATTTAAGACAACTGAGCAGAGGGAGCAAGGCCCCTCCCCAATTGCCAACTAGGGGAGAGGTGTGCCTCATTAAGGGCTCCTCTGCTCAGTCATTATACAAGAGGCCAATTAAGACCATTAAGGCCTGTGACTTTGGGGTGGGTGTAGCCCTTAAAGGGACCCCGTGATGGCGACCCCATCCACGCCGGTGGCAGGGCCAGCAAGGACGTATGCGCAGGTGGCAACCGCTTCCACGGCCCCTCCTGCGCCACCCGCTGCCCTGCCACCATTTAGGTTAATTACGAAAAAACACGGGGTCAAGAGCTACACTCACCCCACAATGACCATCGAGGAGTGCGTGCGGGCGATGGCTGGGGTAGTCGGCCCCTCGGCCATTGTCGCAGCCTCCAAGATGTCTGGGAAGGCCGTGTTCTTCCTGGGGTCGGAGCGGGCGGTGTCCCTGGCCCTTGAAAAGGGGCTCACGGTGGGCGGGACGTTCCTGCCGGTGGACCCTCTCGAGGCCACCGCGCAGAGGGTCATCGTGTCAAACGTCCCGCCCTTTGTTTCCGCTGAGCTCCTCCTCCCTCACCTACACCAACTGGGGGAGGTAAGGTCGGGGATCAACCCCATACCGCTCGGCCTCAGGGAGAACAGCCTGCGCCACGTGTTCTCCTTCCGCCGCCAGCTCTTTGTCCGGCTGGCGCGGGAGGACCTGACAGAAGGGCACTTTAATGTGGTGCACGAGGGGACTGCCTACCGCGTCTTCTGGACGTCGGACGGCGTGCGGTGCCATGCCTGCAGGGAGGTGGGGCACGTTCGCAAGAACTGCCCCGCCTCCAAGGCCGCCAAACCACCGAAGGCGGCCATAGCTGGCGCCGCCGCCACCCCTCCCCCTAGTTGCGTCCGCGTGCCGGGAGCCATGGGTGCGCGGGCATCGTCGGAGGCCTTTGTTTTCAGGGCCTCCGGCGGGGGGGAGGGAGAGCGTCCGAGCGGAAAGAAGGCGCGGAAGAAGGAAAAACATCTAGAGGCGGGTCCCCTCGGTGCGCCGGAAAGTCTGACCACCGCGCTCAGCCCAACCCAGTCACCGGCGAGCGCGGGGTGCCCCGAGCCCGTGCCCGGGCCCTTGAATAACACCACAGAGGGGCCCAGGCGCGGGCAAGAAAAGGAAAAGGGGGGGGCGGAGCGGGAGGCCTCGGCAGACATGGAGGTCTCCCTGACTCCGCGCGCCCCCAGGAACAAAAAGAGGCACCGCCCCAATGAGGCGGAGGGGGAACAACATCCCTCCGCGGAGGAGGCGGTGCCCGCCGCGTGTCCCGCGTCCCCCACCAGCGCCCCCAAATTGCGCTGCAGGCGCGAGGAGTCTTTCCCCGGGGAGGGTGAGGCAGTCGAGGCTGCCCAGCCGCTGCCTCCTGGGGAGGGCGTGGAAGATCTGCCTGTCGTGGGGGGCGTGGGGCCAGTGGAAGAATGCGTAGCCGCCGGGTCGAGCGTCCCGGGGACCGAGGCGGGCGGGGCCGAAAAGGCCGAACCTGAGCCCGCCCAGCCAATACACAACTTACCCCGGGATTTGCTCGACCCGGCAGAGAATGAAACAATTGATTTTAATGATACTGTAGATGCTGGGCCGGGGGGTGGCAGCGGGGAGGGGGAGGAACACCCACCCTCGCCCCTTACTTTGGAGCTGGAGCACTTGGAGGGCCTGGGGATTTCCTATGGCCGGGTCTCTCCTTGTTCTCCGGTTCCTGGGGCGGAGGGGGAACCCCTTCCGCTGTCATTTCCCGACCCGGCACCATTTTTAAAAGAGCCCAGTGGGGACTCCTCTGCCGACGATCCTGGGGGTGGGATCGGGGCAGTGCCAGGGCCGGTTGGAGCGGCCGGTTCATTTGCCGTACCTTGTGCGGTCGATGGGCCGGCTGCTGGCGGCCACCTCCCGGAGGAGGACGGGGACTCGGTGGGGGACGCGGGTGAAGACCTAGAGACCACCGCCAGGGAGGCGGTGGATCTGCTCGCGGCCGCCGCTGAGGCCCTCCTCGTTCCTGCAAAGGAACTCCGGGACTTTTTGGCCCAGAGCCGAGGTCGCCGCGACCAAGCCCGACTGGCCCTGGAAAAATGGTCCGAGCCGGAGCTGATCAAGGGGTCCGTCCGCGCCGCCGTTAAAACCTTGGCCGCGGGCGGGCCCTTGACAAAGGAGCAGCACCTTGAGCTGCGCGAGCTCGAGGGACTCCTCGCTGGGCTGCGGAGGGAGCGGAGTTCAACAAAAGACTTCGCTCCCTCCCCCACAATAGGTTAAGGTAGAGGTTGCACTATGCTTTTGCCATGAAGATAACCATAGCCAGCCTCAACATCAACGGCGGCAGAGGGGCACGCCGTAGATTTGACAATTTTTCGCTCCTGCGGGAGGGGAAATATGCGGTGTGCTTCCTGCAAGAAACCCACACCGTTCCGGGAGACGAAGCCACGTGGCTCCTGGAATGGCAAGGAGAGGTCCGCATGAGCCACCTCACCGCCATTTCAAGTGGGGTGGCCATCTTGCTGGGCCCGCATTTTCAGCCGGAGATCTTGGGGGTCGAGGAGCCCGTGCCAGGCCGCTTGCTGCACGTAACGGTTCGCCTGGGGGACGTGCCGCTCCATCTCGTGAACGTGTACGCCCCTCATCCCGGCCCGCAGCAGACGCGCTTCTTTGAAGAGGTGTCCGCTCTTCTTGGCTCCGTCGACGTCGGCGACTGCATTGTCCTCGGGGGGGATTTTAACTGCACCCTCGAGGCGAGGGACCGCTCCGGTGCCCCGCAGTGCATGACGGCGATGGAGAAGTTGAGGGACCTGGTCGGGTCCTTCGACTTGGTGGACGTCTGGCGAAATCTCCACCCCGACTCCAGCGCCTTTACTTGGGTGAGGCCTGGAGTTGGATGGTCTAGAGTCGACCGCCTTTACGTGTCTCGGGCGTACGTTTCCTGCGTCCCGGCGGCCTCCATGCGGCCGGTGCCGTGCTCGGACCACCACCTGGTGTGGGCGGAGCTCGCTTCGCTCCGCGCGAGGACGGGGTCCGCGTACTGGCACTTTAACAACCGGCTGCTGGAGGACGTGCGGTTCCAGGACTCGTTCCGTCGATTCTGGTCCGACTGGAGAAGGAAGCAGGGGGGCTTCCCCTCCTTGAGGCTATGGTGGGACGTGGGCAAGGCTCACGTCCGCGTCTTCTGTCAAGAGTACGCGAGGGGGTCGACCAAGAGGCGGGCGGCCAGAGTCGGGCGCCTAGAAAAAGAGGTGCTCGACCTGGAAGCCCGTCTCGGTCAAGTCGTCCAGGACCCGGCCCTGCGGACGGTGTACGAAGCGAAGAAGGCCGCGCTGAAGGACCTGCAGCTCGTCGGGTCCCGAGGCGCGTTCGTGAGGTCGCGGATCCGGTTCCTGCGGGATCTGGACCGCGGCTCCCCCTTCTTCTACTCACTGGAAAAAAGGCAGAGTGTCCGTAAGCAGCTCTTGACGCTGCTGGCCGACGACGGCTCTCTCGTCTCGGATCCGGAGGGCGTCAACAACAGGGTCCGTGAATATTACGGGGCTCTGTTCTCTCCGGATCCGTCCAGCGAGGAAGCGCGTAGAGTTTTGTGGGAGGACCTGCCGAAGGTCGGCCCGGAGGGCGCCGAAAATCTGGAAGCTCCGCTAAGCCTGGCGGAGCTGACCGGTGCCCTCGCCCGGCTCTCGAGGGGAAAATCCCCGGGGCTGGACGGGCTGACCGTGGAGTTCCACAGGGCGTTCTGGGACGTCCTGGGGGGCGACTACGCGCGGGTCCTGGGGGAAAGTCTGGCGACCGGGGAGATGCCCCTCTCTTGGCGCAGGGCAGTCATCGTCCTGCTGCCTAAGAAGGGCGATCTCCGCCTCCTTAAGAACTGGCGCCCGGTCTCCCTCCTCAGCACGGACTACAAAATCTTCGCCAGGGCGATGTCTGCTCGCCTTGGTGCCGTGCTGGACCACATGATCCACCCCGACCAGTCATACACGGTCCCGGGCCGGACAATCCACGACAACATCCATCTGGTCCGGGACCTCATCCATTGCTCCCAGGAGGCTGGTCTGTCGGTCGCCTTCCTATCCCTCGACCAAGAGAAGGCGTTCGACAGGGTGGATCACGACTATCTGCTCGGAACTCTGCGCGCTTTCGGGTTCGGGACGCATTTCGTCGCCCGGATCCGACTTTTGTACGCCGCCGCGGAGTGTCTGATTAAGGTTAACGGGTCCTTGACGGCGCCCCTTCGCTTTAGGAGAGGGGTGCGCCAGGGATGCCCCATGTCCGGCCAGTTATACGCCGTTTGCGTGGAGCCTTTCCTGCGCCTCTTGCGGACGAGGTTGACGGGACTGGCTCTGCAAGGGCCGGGCGTGGAGGTCGTCCTCTCGGCTTACGCCGATGACGTGCTCCTCGCGGTAGAGGATCCCGCTGACCTGCGGAGGATGCGTGAGTGCCAGGAGATTTACTCGGCCGCGTCCTCCGCCAGGATCAACTGGGAGAAATGTTCCGGACTCCTGGTGGGTCAGTGGCGGGTGGACTCCCTGCCGGAGGAGCTCAGGCCTTTTGCCTGGAGCACGACCCATCTCCTCTATCTGGGAGTCTACCTTAGCCCCGACGAGGGAGCCTGGCCGGCGAACTGGCAGGAGCTGGAGGCCAAGGTCGCCGCTCGCCTAGGGCGCTGGACAGGACTGCTCCGAGTGCTGTCCTACAGGGGTCGAGCGCTAGTCATAAACCAGCTGGTGGCCGCAATGCTGTGGTACCGGCTGGTCACTTTGACCCCTCCCCCTGCGTTTGTCGCCAAGATACAGAAGAAGCTGGTGGACTTCTTCTGGAACAACAGGAAGCACTGGGTCTCTGCCGCGGTCTTGAGTCTCCCGCTTGAGGAGGGCGGTCAGTCGTTGGTGTGCGTCAGCGCCCAGCTCGCGACTTTCCGTCTTCAGACCCTGCAGAGATACCTTTACGTCGAGCCCCCTCCTAGGTGGTGCGCTCTGGCGAGGTATTTCTTCCGCCAGCAGCTCGACCTCAATTATGACACGCAGCTCCTGTTTGTGAACTTGGGGGGTGCCAGGACCGCCCTCCGGGAGCTGCCTGTCTTTTACAGGGAACTCATCAGGGTCTGGAACAAAGTCTCCACCAAGCGCAGCTCTCCGCCGGCTGGAGTGGCGGCCGTCCTGCAGGAACCGCTGCTCGGGAATCCGTACCTCCACGGCCGAGGCTTTATGTGGCGGTCGGAAGAGAGGGCTGTGGCTGGTGAGGTGACCAGGGTCAGGGACCTGCTCGATGGCGGAGGAGCGGGCTGGATGGCGCCAGACACGCTGGCGCGGCGCCTAAACTCTGCCAACGTCCGCCACGCGGCCGATGCCATCGAGTCGCTAAAAACAGCTCTGGGCCCTGACTCCGTTAGGTGCATCGAGGAGGCTCAAGCACATGGGGAGATCCCGTCCGAACTGACCCCCGTCCGGACGGAATTCCTCATCGGCGCCAAACTCCGGAACCTCCCTCGGGGGCCGGCGCCTCACAACTTGAGCCGCCTCGGGGAAATCCCCTCCGTGCCTTTCAGTTCCGCGCGGAGGGGTTTCCTGTACGGGCTGCTCCTGCACACCCTCAACTTTGCCATCCTCGCCGGCCGTCCGGACACGCCATGGCGTACCATCTTGCCGTCCGGAGGAGGCGGGGGTCCCCGATGGAGGGCACTCTACGCAGGGGTCCTCCCACTATTCATCGGGGACTTGGCCTGGAGGGTGGTGCACGGAGCAGTGCCGTGCAACAAATTTTTAAGCCGGTTCACGGACTCCCAGGCCGCCTGCAATTTCTGCGGTCTGGAGGAGTCCGTGTTCCATGTTTTTATGGAGTGCACGAGGTTGCAGCCCCTGTTCCATTATTTGAAGGGGCTGCTCCTGAAATTCTGGCTGCACTTCAGTCCCACTCTCCTGATCTTTGGGCACCCTGTGCGGAGGGGAGCGGGTAGGTCCGAAGGCCTCCTCGTAGGACTGCTCCTGGGCACGGCCAAGGGTGCCATCAGCCGGTCCAGGCAGCGGGCGGTCGAGGGGGTCGTTCAACCTGACTGCCTGCCTCTCTTCCGCTCTTACATCCGGTCCAGGGTGTCCTTGGAGATGGAGCACGCGGTGTCCACCGGTACGCTCGCGGCCTTCCGCGAGAGGTGGGCACCGGAGGGACTGGAGTGCATCATCACGCCCGGCAACCAAATTTTAATTTGATTTTACGTTTTAAAGTTAATTTGTTTTAATTGCCGGTGCTTTTAGTGTCCCCTTCCCTTTTATAGGGGGCACTGGGGAAAAATTGTGATTTTAGTGCCCAAAAAAAAAAAAACAAAAAAAAAAAGGAAAAAACAAAAAAAAAAAACACAAAAAAGGGGGGAAAAAAATGGGCCTTGTAAATGTCTGGAGTGTCACCCAGGTCGGGTGGCACAGTTTAATGTTTATGTTTTCGCAGGTAGACTCTAAAAGAGTTTCAAGCACAAGGGACCAATCGTGAAGCAGTGGAGGCGTGTCCTGCACAGTAGGAACTGTGAGCAGTGCTGAGAGCAGCTAGCAACTTGAGCTCCTGCCTGGAGAGCCCTGAGACCAGCCCAGGAACAGAAGGAAGGAAGGGGCTTCACCTTCAACTTTTATCCAGAGGGAGAGGAGGAGAACAGAAAACTTTTAAACACCTTTATCATTCTGCAAAGAGTTGGAGAGAGGGGGAAAAACCACAACAACCATCCAGTGTGGAAGGAGGGAGACTCAACTACTCTACAGGTGGGTGTGGGTGCATTTCCCCAAACAGACTTTGTTGTATCGGTGGGGGGAGGAAAGAAGACCACTGAGGGCTGGAACATCGCGGGGGGTGTGTGTGTGTGTGGTAGTGTGCGTGGGGGCCGTGCTTACAACTAGGCCCCCCCCCACAATTGGAACCCCCCCCACCCCCCACATTTGCCTAGCCTGGGATAGCTGGAGCTACCAGGCTGAAGATTGTTATTAATCACCCAATTAAAGATCGTTAGGAGTGCCTGGTGGCTCCAGCTACCCCAGGTGAAGACATCTTCTCCCCCCACCTGAAGACCACCCCAAGGACTTTTGTGTTTTTGCCATCTGGGGAGTGCACCCACCCACAGCTGCGAGGGGAGACCTGCCCTCGCAGTCCCCCCCTTCCCACCCCCCCTCTCTCTTTCTCTGTTACTCTGTTTCTCCCCTCTCTCTCTGAGAGCCTCTTTCTTCCAAATTTAATTTAAAAAAAAAACATTTAAGACAACTGAGCAGAGGGAGCAAGGCCCCTCCCCAATTGCCAACTAGGGGAGAGGTACCTCATTAAGGGCTCCTCTGCTCAGTCAATCTACAAGAGGCCTAATAAAGACCATTAAGGCCTGTGACTTTGGGGTGGGTGTAGCCCTTAAAGGGACCCCGTGATGGCGACCCCATCCACGCCGGTGGCAGGGCCAGCAAGGTCGTATGCGCAGGCGGTGTCCACATCCACGGCACCTCCTGCGCCACCCGCTGCCCTGCCACCTTTCAGACTAATAACTAAAAAACACGGGGTCAAGAGCTACACTCACCCCACAATGAGCATCGAGGAGTGCGTGCGGGCGATGGCTGGGGTAGTCGGCCCCTCGGCCATTGTCGCAGCCTCCAAGATGTCTGGGAAGGCCGTGTTCTTCCTGGGGTCGGAGCGGGCGGTGTCCCTGGCCCTTGAAAAGGGGCTCACGGTGGGCGGGACGTTCCTGCCGGTGGACCCTCTCGAGGCCACCGCGCAGAGGGTCATCATTTCAAACGTCCCGCCCTTTGTTCCCGCTGAGCTCCTCCTCCCTCACCTACACCAACTGGGGGAGGTAAGGTCGGGGATCAACCCCATACCGCTCGGCCTCAGGGAGAACAGCCTGCGCCACGTGTTCTCCTTCCGCCGCCAGCTCTTTGTCCGGCTGGCGCGGGAGGACACGACGGAGGGGAATTTTAATGTGGTGCACGAGGGGACTGCCTACCGCGTCTTCTGGACGTCGGACGGCGTGCGGTGCCATGCCTGCAGGGAGGTGGGGCATGTTCGTAAGAACTGCCCCGCCTCCAAGGCCGCCAAACCACCGAAGGCGGCCAAGGCTGGCGCCGCCGCCACCCCTCCCCCTAGTTGCGTCCGCGTGCCGGGAGCCATGGGTGCGCGGGCATCGTCGGAGGCCTTTGTTTTCAGGGCCTCCGGCGGGGGGGAGGGAGAGCGTCCGACCGGAAAGAAGGCGCGGAAGAAGGCAAAACATCTAGAGGCGGGTCCCCTCGGTGCGCCAGATAATTTGACCACCGCGCTCAGCCCAACCCAGTCACCGGCGAGCGCGTGGTGCCCCGAGCCCGTGCCCGAGCCCTTGAACAACACCACAGAGGGGCCCGGGCGCGGGAAAGGAAAGGAAAAGGGGGGGGCGGAGCGGGAGGCCTCGGCAGACATGGGGGTCTCCCTGCCTCCGCGCGCCCCCAGGAACAAAAGGAGGCACGGCTCCGATGAGACGGAGGGGGAACAACATCCCTCCGTGGAGGAGTTGGTGCCCGCCGCGTGTCCCGTGTCCCCAACCAGCGCCCCCAAGCAGCGCCGTAGGCGGGAGGAGTCTGTCCCCGGGGAGGGTGAAACAGTTGAGGCTGCCCAGCCTCTGCCTCCCGGGGATGGAGTGGAAGATCTGCCTGTCGTGGGGGGCGTGGGGACCGCGGAGGAATGCGTAGCCGCCGGGCCGGGCGTCCCGGGGACTGAGGCGGGCGAGGCCGAAAAGGCCGAACCTGAGCCCGCCCAGTCAATACCCAACTTCCCCCGGGAGACGCTCGACCCGGCAGAAACACAATTTACTGTTTTTAATGAAACTGTAGATGCTGGGCCGGGGGGTGGCAGCGGGGAGGGGGAGGAACACCCACCCTCGCCTCTTACTTTGGAGCTGGAGCACTTGGGGAGCCTGGGGATCTCCTATGGCCGGGTCTCTCCTTGTTCTCCGGTTCCTGGGGCGGAGGGGGAACCCCTTCCGCTGTCATTTCCCGACCCAGCACCATTTTTAAAAGAGCCCAGTGGGGACTCCTCTGCCGACGATCCTGGGGGTGGGATCGGGGCAGTGCCAGGGCCGGTTGGAGCGGCCGGTTCATTTGCCGTACCTTGTGCGGTCGATGGGCCGGCTGCTGGCGGCCACCTCCCGGAGGAGGACGGGGACTCGGTGGGGGACGCGGGTGAAGACCTAGAGACCACCGCCAGGGAGGCGGTGGATCTGCTCGCGGCCGCCGCTGAGGCCCTCCTCGTTCCTGCAAAGGAACTCCGGGACTTTTTGGCCCAGAGCCGGGGTCGCCGCGACCAAGCCCGACTGGCCCTGGAAAAATGGTCCGAGCCGGAGCTGATCAAGGGGTCCGTCCGCGCCGCCGTTAAAACCTTGGCCGCGGGCGGGCCCTTGACAAAGGAGCAGCACCTTGAGCTGCGCGAGCTCGAGGGACTCCTCGCTGGGCTGCGGAGGGAGCGGAGTTCAACAAAAGACTCCGCTCCCTCCCCCACAATAGGTTAAGGTAGAGGTTGCACTATGCTTTTGCCATGAAGATAACCATAGCCAGCCTCAACATCAACGGCGGCAGAGGGGCACGCCGTAGATTTGACAATTTTTCGCTCCTGCGGGAGGGGAAATATGCGGTGTGCTTCCTGCAAGAAACCCACACCGTTCCGGGAGACGAAGCCACGTGGCTCCTGGAATGGCAAGGAGAGGTCCGCATGAGCCACCTCACCGCCATTTCTAGTGGGGTGGCCATCTTGCTGGGCCCGCATTTTCAGCCGGAGATCTTGGGGGTCGAGGAGCCCGTGCCAGGCCGCTTGCTGCACGTAACGGTTCGCCTGGGGGACGTGCCGCTCCATCTCGTGAACGTGTACGCCCCTCATCCCGGCCCGCAGCAAACGCGCTTCTTTGAAGAGGTGTCCGCTCTTCTTGGCTCCGTCGACGTCGGCGACTGCATTGTCCTCGGGGGGGATTTTAACTGCACCCTCGAGGCGAGGGACCGCTCCGGTGCCCCGCAGTGCATGACGGCGATGGAGAAGTTGAGGGACCTGGTCGGGTCCTTCGACTTGGTGGACGTCTGGCGAAATCTCCACCCCGACTCCAGCGCCTTTACTTGGGTGAGGCCTGGAGTTGGATGGTCTAGAGTCGACCGCCTTTACGTGTCTCGGGCGTACGTTTCCTGCGTCCCGGCGGCCTCCATGCGGCCGGTGCCGTGTTCGGACCACCACCTGGTGTGGGCGGAGCTCGCTTCGCTCCGCGCGAGGACGGGGTCCGCGTACTGGCACTTTAACAACCGGCTGCTGGAGGACGTGCGGTTCCGGGACTCGTTCCGTCGATTCTGGTCCGACTGGAGAAAGAAGCAGGGGGGCTTCCCCTCCTTGAGGCTATGGTGGGACGTGGGCAAGGCTCACGTCCGCGTCTTCTGTCAAGAGTACGCGAGGGGGTCGACCAAGAGGCGGGCGGCCAGAGTCGGGCGCCTAGAAAAAGAGGTGCTCGACCTGGAAGCCCGTCTCGGTCAAGTCGTCCAGGACCCGGCCCTGCGGACGGTGTACGAAGCGAAGAAGGCCGCGCTGAAGGACCTGCAGCTCGTCGGGTCCCGAGGCGCGTTCGTGAGGTCGCGGATCCGGTTCCTGCGGGATCTGGACCGCGGCTCCCCCTTCTTCTACTCGCTGGAAAAAAGGCAGAGTGTCCGTAAGCAGCTCTTGACGCTGCTGGCCGACGACGGCTCTCTCGTCTCGGATCCGGAGGGCGTCAACAACAGGGTCCGTGAATATTACGGGGCTCTGTTCTCTCCGGATCCGTCCAGCGAGGAAGCGCGTAGAGTTTTGTGGGAGGACCTGCCGAAGGTCAGCCCGGAGGGCGCCGAAAATCTGGAAGCTCCGCTAAGCCTGGCGGAGCTGACCGGTGCCCTCGCCCGGCTCTCGAGGGGAAAATCCCCGGGGCTGGACGGGCTGACCGTGGAGTTCCACAGGGCGTTCTGGGACGTCCTGGGGAGCGACTACGCGCGGGTCCTGGGGGAAAGTCTGGCGACCGGGGAGATGCCCCTCTCTTGGCGCAGGGCAGTCATCGTCCTGCTGCCTAAGAAGGGCGATCTCCGCCTCCTTAAGAACTGGCGCCCGGTCTCCCTCCTCAGCACGGACTACAAAATCTTCGCCAGGGCGATGTCTGCTCGCCTTGGTGCCGTGCTGGACCACATGATCCACCCCGACCAGTCATACACGGTCCCGGGCCGGACGATCCACGACAACATCCATCTGGTCCGGGACCTCATCCATTGCTCCCAGGAGGCTGGTCTGTCGGTCGCCTTCCTATCCCTCGACCAAGAGAAGGCGTTCGACAGGGTGGATCACGACTATCTGCTCGGAACTCTGCGCGCTTTCGGGTTCGGGACGCATTTCGTCGCCCGGATCCGACTTTTGTACGCCGCCGCGGAGTGTCTGATTAAGGTTAACGGGTCCTTGACGGCGCCCCTTCGCTTTAGGAGAGGGGTGCGCCAGGGATGCCCCATGTCCGGCCAGTTATACGCCGTTTGCGTGGAGCCTTTCCTGCGCCTCTTGCGGACGAGGTTGACGGGACTGGCTCTGCAAGGGCCGGGCGTGGAGGTCGTCCTCTCGGCTTACGCCGATGACGTGCTCCTCGCGGTAGAGGATCCCGCTGACCTGCGGAGGATGCGTGAGTGCCAGGAGATTTACTCGGCCGCGTCCTCCGCCAGGATCAACTGGGAGAAATGTTCCGGACTCCTGGTGGGTCAGTGGCGGGTGGACTCCCTGCCGGAGGAGCTCAGGCCTTTTGCCTGGAGCACGACCCATCTCCTCTATCTGGGAGTCTACCTTAGCCCCGACGAGGAAGCCTGGCCGGCGAACTGGCAGGAGCTGGAGGCCAAGGTCGCCGCTCGCCTAGGGCGCTGGACAGGACTGCTCCGAGTGCTGTCCTACAGGGGTCGAGCGCTAGTCATAAACCAGCTGGTGGCCGCAATGCTGTGGTACCGGCTGGTCACTTTGACCCCTCCCCCTGCGTTTGTCGCCAAGATACAGAAGAAGCTGGTGGACTTCTTCTGGAACAACAGGAAGCACTGGGTCTCTGTCGCGGTCTTGAGTCTCCCGCTTGAGGAGGGCGGTCAGTCGTTGGTGTGCGTCAGCGCCCAGCTCGCGACTTTCCGTCTTCAGACCCTGCAGAGATACCTTTACGTCGAGCCCCCTCCTAGGTGGTGTGCTCTGGCGAGGTATTTCTTCCGCCAGCAGCTCGACCTCAATTATGACACGCAGCTCCTGTTTGTGAACTTGGGGGGTGCCAGGACCGCCCTCCGGGAGCTGCCTGTCTTTTACAGGGAACTCATCAGGGTCTGGAACAAAGTCTCCACCAAGCGCAGCTCTCCGCCGGCTGGAGTGGCGGCCGTCCTGCAGGAACCGCTGCTCGGGAATCCGTACCTCCACGGCCGAGGCTTCATGTGGCGGTCGGAAGAGAGGGCTGTGGCTGGTGAGGTGACCAGGGTCAGGGACCTGCTCGATGGCGGAGGAGCGGGCTGGATGGCGCCAGTCACGCTGGCGCGGCGCCTAAATTCTGCCAACGTCCGCCGCGCGGCCGATGCCATCGAGTCGCTAAAAACAGCTCTGGGCCCTGACTCCGTTAGGTGTATCGAGGAGGCTCAAGCACGTGGGGAGATCCCGTCCGAACTGACCCCCGTCCGGACGGAATTCCTCATCGGCGCCAAACCCCGGAACCTCCCTCGGGGGCCGGCGCCTCACAACTTGAGCCGCCTCGGGGAAATCCCCTCCGTGCCTTTCAGTTCCGCGCGGAGGGGTTTCCTGTACGGGCTGCTCCTGCACACCCTCAACTTTGCCATCCTCGCCGGCCGTCCGGACACGCCATGGCGTACCATCTTGCCGTCCGGAGGAGGCGGGGGTCCCCGATGGAGGGCACTCTACGCAGGGGTCCTCCCACTATTCATCGGGGACTTGGCCTGGAGGGTGGTGCACGGAGCAGTGCCGTGCAACAAATTTTTAAGCCGGTTCACGGACTCCCAGGCCGCCTGCAATTTCTGCGGTCTGGAGGAGTCCGTGTTCCATGTTTTTATTGAAAGCACAAGGTTGCAGCCCCTGTTCCACTATTTGAAGGGGCTGCTCCTGAAATTCTGGCTGCACTTCAGTCCCACTCTCCTGATCTTTGGGCACCCTGTGCGGAGGGGAGCGGGTAGGTCCGAGGGCCTCCTCGTAGGACTGCTCCTGGGCACGGCCAAGGGTGCCATCAGCCGGTCCAGGCAGCGGGCGGTCGAGGGGGTCGTTCAACCTGACTGCCTGCCTCTCTTCCGCTCTTACATCCGATCCAGGGTGTCCGTGGAGATGGAGCACGCGGTGTCCACCGGTACGCTCGCGGCCTTCCGCGAGAGGTGGGCACCGGAGGGACTGGAGTGCATCATCACGCCCGGCAACCAAATTTTAATTTGATTTTACGTTTTAAAGTTTAATTTGTTTTAATTGCCGGTGCTTTTAGTGTCCCCCTCTCCTTTTATAGGGGGCACTGGAAAAAGGAAAAATTTGATTTTAGTGCCCCAAAAAAAAAACACAAAAAAATAAATAAAAAAGGGGCCTTGTAAATGTCTTGTGTGTGTCATCCAGGTCGGGTGGCACGGATACATGTTTTATGTTTTTGCAGGTGAACTCCAAAAAGAGTTTCAAGCACAAGGGAATCACGCCCGGCAACCAAATTTTAATTTGATTTTACGTTTTAAAGTTAATTTGTTTTAATTGCCGGTGCTTTTAGTGTCCCCTTCCCTTTTATAGGGGGCACTGGGGAAAAATTGCGATTTTAGTGCCAAAAAAAAAACAAAAAAAAAAAAACACAAAAAAAAAAACACAAAAAAGGGGGGAAAAAAAAAAAAAAGGGCCTTGTAAATGTCTGCTGTGTCACCCAGGTCGGGTGGCACCGTTTAATGTTTTATGTTTTCACAGATAAACTCAAAAGAGTTTCAAGCACAAGGGAATCACGCCCGGCAACCAAATTTTAATTTGATTTTACGTTTTAAAGTTAATTTGTTTTAATTGCCGGTGCTTTTAGTGTCCCCTTCCCTTTTATAGGGGGCACTGGGGAAAAATTGCGATTTTAGTGCCCAAAAAAAAAACACAAAAAAAAAAAAACACAAAAAAAAACACAAAAAAGGGGGAAAAAAAAAAAAAAAGGGCCTTGTAAATGTCTGCTGTGTCACCCAGGTCGGGTGGCACCGTTTAATGTTTTATGTTTTCACAGATAAACTCAAAAGAGTTTCAAGCACAAGGGAATCACGCCCGGCAACCAAATTTTAATTTGATTTTACGTTTTTAAAGTTTAATTTGTTTTAATTGCCGGTGCTTTTAGTGTCCCCCTTCCCTTTTATAGGGGGCACTGGGGAAAATTGTGATTTTAGTGCCCAAAAAAAAAAAAACCAAAAAAAAAAGGGGGGAAAAAAAGGGCCTTGAAAATGTCTGGAGTGTCACCCAGGTCGGGTGGCACCGTTTATTGTTTTTATGTTTTCACAGGTGAACTCAAAAGAGTTTCAAGCACAAGGGAATCACGCCCGGCAACCAAATTTTAATTTGATTTTACGTTTTAAAGTTAATTTGTTTTAATTGCCGGTGCTTTTAGTGTCCCCTTCCCTTTTATAGGGGGCACTGGGGAAAAATTGTGATTTTAGTGCCCAAAAAAAAACAAAAAAAAAAGAAAAAAACACAAAAAAAAAAACAAAAAAGGGGGGGAAAAAAAGGGGCTTGAAAATGTCTGCTGTGTCACCCAGGTCGGGTGGCACAGTTTAATGTTGTTTATGTTTTGCAGGTAGACTCCTAAAAGAGTTTCAAGCACAAGGGAATCACGCCCGGCAACCAAATTTTAATTTGATTTTACGTTTTAAAGTTAATTTGTTTTAATTGCCGGTGCTTTTAGTGTCCCCTTCCCTTTTATAGGGGGCACTGGGGAAAAATTGTGATTTTAGTGCCAAAAAAAAAAAAAAAAAAAAAAAAAAAAGGGGGGGGGGAAAAAAGGGCCTTGTAAATGTCTGGAGTGTCACCCAGGTTGGGTGGCACCGTTATTGTTTTATGTTTTCACAGGTAGACTCTAAAAGAGTTTCAAGCACAAGGGATCTAAAAGAGTTTCAAGCACAAGGGACCAATCGTGAAGCAGTAGAGGCGTGTCCTGCTCAGTTGGAGCTGTGAGCAGTGAGAGGAGCAGCAAGCAACTTGAGCTCCTGCCTGGAGAGCCCTGAGACCAGCCCAGGAGGAGAAGGAAGGAAGGGGCTTCACTACAACTTCTATCCAGAGGGAGAGGAGGAGAAAGCAGAAAACTTTAAACATCTTTATCATTTCTGCAAAGAGTTGGAGAGAGGGGGAAAAGACAAACAACCATCCAGTGTGGAAGGAGGGAGACTCTACTATCTCTACAGGTGGGTGTGGGTGCATTTCCCCAAACAGACTTTGTTGTATCGGTGGGGGGAGGAAAGAAGACCACTGAGGGCCGGAACATCGCGGGGGGTGTGTGTGTGTGTGTGTGGTAGTGTGCGTGGGGGCCGTGCTTACAACTAGGCCCCCCCCACAATTGAAACCCCCCCCACCCCCAATTGCCTAGCCTGGGATAGCTGGAGCTACCAGGCTGAAGATTGTTATTAATCACCCAATTAAAGATCGTTAGGAGTGCTTGGTGGCTCCAGCTACCCCAGGTGAAGACATCTTCTCCCCCCACCTGAAGACCACCTCAAAGACTTTTGTGTTTTGCCATCTGGGGAGTGCACCCACCCACAGCTGCGAGGAGAGACCTGCCCTCGCAGCCCCCCCCCCCTTCCCACCCCCCTCTCCCTTCCCACCCCCCTCTCTCTTTCTCCGTTACCCTCTGTTTCTCCCCTCTCTCTCTGAGAACCCTTTCCTTCCAAATTAATAAAAAAAAAACCAATTAAGACAACTGAGCAGAGGGAGCAAGGCCTCTCCCCAATTGTCAACGAGGGGAGAGGTGCCTCGTTAAGGGCTCCTCTGCTCAGTTAACATAAGAGGCCATTAAAGACCATTAAGGCCTGTGACTTTGGGGTGGGTGTAGCCCTTAAAGGGACCCCGTGATGGCGACCCCATCCACGCCGGTGGCAGGGCCAGCAAGGACGTATGCGCAGGTGGCAACCGCTTCCACGGCCCCTCCTGCGCCACCCGCTGCCCTGCCACCATTTAGGTTAATTACGAAAAAACACGGGGTCAAGAGCTACACTCACCCCACAATGACCATCGAGGAGTGCGTGCGGGCGATGGCTGGGGTAGTCGGCCCCTCGGCCATTGTCGCAGCCTCCAAGATGTCTGGGAAGGCCGTGTTCTTCCTGGGGTCGGAGCGGGCGGTGTCCCTGGCCCTTGAAAAGGGGCTCACGGTGGGCGGGACGTTCCTGCCGGTGGACCCTCTCGAGGCCACCGCGCAGAGGGTCATCGTGTCAAACGTCCCGCCCTTTGTTTCCGCTGAGCTCCTCCTCCCTCACCTACACCAACTGGGGGAGGTAAGGTCGGGGATCAACCCCATACCGCTCGGCCTCAGGGAGAACAGCCTGCGCCACGTGTTCTCCTTCCGCCGCCAGCTCTTTGTCCGGCTGGCGCGGGAGGACCTGACAGAAGGGCACTTTAATGTGGTGCACGAGGGGACTGCCTACCGCGTCTTCTGGACGTCGGACGGCGTGCGGTGCCATGCCTGCAGGGAGGTGGGGCACGTTCGCAAGAACTGCCCCGCCTCCAAGGCCGCCAAACCACCGAAGGCGGCCATAGCTGGCGCCGCCGCCACCCCTCCCCCTAGTTGCGTCCGCGTGCCGGGAGCCATGGGTGCGCGGGCATCGTCGGAGGCCTTTGTTTTCAGGGCCTCCGGCGGGGGGGAGGGAGAGCGTCCGAGCAGAAAGAAGGCGTGGAAGAAGGAAAAACATCTAGAGGCGGGTCCCCTCGGTGCGCCGGAAAGTCTGACCACCGCGCTCAGCCCAACCCAGTCACCGGCGAGCGCGGGGTGCCCCGAGCCCGTGCCCGGGCCCTTGAATAACACCACAGAGGGGCCCAGGCGCGGGCAAGAAAAGGAAAAGGGGGGGGCGGAGCGGGAGGCCTCGGCAGACATGGAGGTCTCCCTGACTCCGCGCGCCCCCAGGAACAAAAAGAGGCACCGCCCCAATGAGGCGGAGGGGGAACAACATCCCTCCGCGGAGGAGGCGGTGCCCGCCGCGTGTCCCGCGTCCCCCACCAGCGCCCCCAAATTGCGCTGCAGGCGCGAGGAGTCTTTCCCCGGGGAGGGTGAGGCAGTCGAGGCTGCCCAGCCGCTGCCTCCTGGGGAGGGCGTGGAAGATCTGCCTGTCGTGGGGGGCGTGGGGCCAGTGGAAGAATGCGTAGCCGCCGGGTCGAGCGTCCCGGGGACCGAGGCGGGCGGGGCCGAAAAGGCCGAACCTGAGCCCGCCCAGCCAATACACAACTTACCCCGGGATTTGCTCGACCCGGCAGAGAATGAAACAATTGATTTTAATGATACTGTAGATGCTGGGCCGGGGGGTGGCAGCGGGGAGGGGGAGGAACACCCACCCTCGCCCCTTACTTTGGAGCTGGAGCACTTGGAGGGCCTGGGGATTTCCTATGGCCGGGTCTCTCCTTGTTCTCCGGTTCCTGGGGCGGAGGGGGAACCCCTTCCGCTGTCATTTCCCGACCCGGCACCATTTTTAAAAGAGCCCAGTGGGGACTCCTCTGCCGACGATCCTGGGGGTGGGATCGGGGCAGTGCCAGGGCCGGTTGGAGCGGCCGGTTCATTTGCCGTACCTTGTGCGGTCGATGGGCCGGCTGCTGGCGGCCACCTCCCGGAGGAGGACGGGGACTCGGTGGGGGACGCGGGTGAAGACCTAGAGACCACCGCCAGGGAGGCGGTGGATCTGCTCGCGGCCGCCGCTGAGGCCCTCCTCGTTCCTGCAAAGGAACTCCGGGACTTTTTGGCCCAGAGCCGGGGTCGCCGCGACCAAGCCCGACTGGCCCTGGAAAAATGGTCCGAGCCGGAGCTGATCAAGGGGTCCGTCCGCGCCGCCGTTAAAACCTTGGCCGCGGGCGGGCCCTTGACAAAGGAGCAGCACCTTGAGCTGCGCGAGCTCGAGGGACTCCTCGCTGGGCTGCGGAGGGAGCGGAGTTCAACAAAAGACTTCGCTCCCTCCCCCACAATAGGTTAAGGTAGAGGTTGCACTATGCTTTTGCCATGAAGATAACCATAGCCAGCCTCAACATCAACGGCGGCAGAGGGGCACGCCGTAGATTTGACAATTTTTCGCTCCTGCGGGAGGGGAAATATGCGGTGTGCTTCCTGCAAGAAACCCACACCGTTCCGGGAGACGAAGCCACGTGGCTCCTGGAATGGCAAGGAGAGGTCCGCATGAGCCACCTCACCGCCATTTCAAGTGGGGTGGCCATCTTGCTGGGCCCGCATTTTCAGCCGGAGATCTTGGGGGTCGAGGAGCCCGTGCCAGGCCGCTTGCTGCACGTAACGGTTCGCCTGGGGGACGTGCCGCTCCATCTCGTGAACGTGTACGCCCCTCATCCCGGCCCGCAGCAGACGCGCTTCTTTGAAGAGGTGTCCGCTCTTCTTGGCTCCGTCGACGTCGGCGACTGCATTGTCCTCGGGGGGGATTTTAACTGCACCCTCGAGGCGAGGGACCGCTCCGGTGCCCCGCAGTGCATGACGGCGATGGAGAAGTTGAGGGACCTGGTCGGGTCCTTCGACTTGGTGGACGTCTGGCGAAATCTCCACCCCGACTCCAGCGCCTTTACTTGGGTGAGGCCTGGAGTTGGATGGTCTAGAGTCGACCGCCTTTACGTGTCTCGGGCGTACGTTTCCTGCGTCCCGGCGGCCTCCATGCGGCCGGTGCCGTGCTCGGACCACCACCTGGTGTGGGCGGAGCTCGCTTCGCTCCGCGCGAGGACGGGGTCCGCGTACTGGCACTTTAACAACCGGCTGCTGGAGGACGTGCGGTTCCAGGACTCGTTCCGTCGATTCTGGTCCGACTGGAGAAGGAAGCAGGGGGGCTTCCCCTCCTTGAGGCTATGGTGGGACGTGGGCAAGGCTCACGTCCGCGTCTTCTGTCAAGAGTACGCGAGGGGGTCGACCAAGAGGCGGGCGGCCAGAGTCGGGCGCCTAGAAAAAGAGGTGCTCGACCTGGAAGCCCGTCTCGGTCAAGTCGTCCAGGGCCCGGCCCTGCGGACGGTGTACGAAGCGAAGAAGGCCGCGCTGAAGGACCTGCAGCTCGTCGGGTCCCGAGGCGCGTTCGTGAGGTCGCGGATCCGGTTCCTGCGGGATCTGGACCGCGGCTCCCCCTTCTTCTACTCGCTGGAAAAAAGGCAGAGTGTCCGTAAGCAGCTCTTGACGCTGCTGGCCGACGACGGCTCTCTCGTCTCGGATCCGGAGGGCGTCAACAACAGGGTCCGTGAATATTACGGGGCTCTGTTCTCTCCGGATCCGTCCAGCGAGGAAGCGCGTAGAGTTTTGTGGGAGGACCTGCCGAAGGTCGGCCCGGAGGGCGCCGAAAATCTGGAAGCTCCGCTAAGCCTGGCGGAGCTGACCGGTGCCCTCGCCCGGCTCTCGAGGGGAAAATCCCCGGGGCTGGACGGGCTGACCGTGGAGTTCCACAGGGCGTTCTGGGACGTCCTGGGGGGCGACTACGCGCGGGTCCTGGGGGAAAGTCTGGCGACCGGGGAGATGCCCCTCTCTTGGCGCAGGGCAGTCATCGTCCTGCTGCCTAAGAAGGGCGATCTCCGCCTCCTTAAGAACTGGCGCCCGGTCTCCCTCCTCAGCACGGACTACAAAATCTTCGCCAGGGCGATGTCTGCTCGCCTTGGTGCCGTGCTGGACCACATGATCCACCCCGACCAGTCATACACGGTCCCGGGCCGGACAATCCACGACAACATCCATCTGGTCCGGGACCTCATCCATTGCTCCCAGGAGGCTGGTCTGTCGGTCGCCTTCCTATCCCTCGACCAAGAGAAGGCGTTCGACAGGGTGGATCACGACTATCTGCTCGGAACTCTGCGCGCTTTCGGGTTCGGGACGCATTTCGTCGCCCGGATCCGACTTTTGTACGCCGCCGCGGAGTGTCTGATTAAGGTTAACGGGTCCTTGACGGCGCCCCTTCGCTTTAGGAGAGGGGTACGCCAGGGATGCCCCATGTCCGGCCAGTTATACGCCGTTTGCGTGGAGCCTTTCCTGCGCCTCTTGCGGACGAGGTTGACGGGACTGGCTCTGCAAGGGCCGGGCGTGGAGGTCGTCCTCTCGGCTTACGCCGATGACGTGCTCCTCGCGGTAGAGGATCCCGCTGACCTGCGGAGGATGCGTGAGTGCCAGGAGATTTACTCGGCCGCGTCCTCCGCCAGGATCAACTGGGAGAAATGTTCCGGACTCCTGGTGGGTCAGTGGCGGGTGGACTCCCTGCCGGAGGAGCTCAGGCCTTTTGCCTGGAGCACGACCCATCTCCTCTATCTGGGAGTCTACCTTAGCCCCGACGAGGAAGCCTGGCCGGCGAACTGGCAGGAGCTGGAGGCCAAGGTCGCCGCTCGCCTAGGGCGCTGGACAGGACTGCTCCGAGTGCTGTCCTACAGGGGTCGAGCGCTAGTCATAAACCAGCTGGTGGCCGCAATGCTGTGGTACCGGCTGGTCACTTTGACCCCTCCCCCTGCGTTTGTCGCCAAGATACAGAAGAAGCTGGTGGACTTCTTCTGGAACAACAGGAAGCACTGGGTCTCTGTCGCGGTCTTGAGTCTCCCGCTTGAGGAGGGCGGTCAGTCGTTGGTGTGCGTCAGCGCCCAGCTCGCGACTTTCCGTCTTCAGACCCTGCAGAGATACCTTTACGTCGAGCCCCCTCCTAGGTGGTGTGCTCTGGCGAGGTATTTCTTCCGCCAGCAGCTCGACCTCAACTATGACACGCAGCTCCTGTTTGTGAACTTGGGGGGTGCCAGGACCGCCCTCCGGGAGCTGCCTGTCTTTTACAGGGAACTCATCAGGGTCTGGAACAAAGTCTCCACCAAGCGCAGCTCTCCGCCGGCTGGAGTGGCGGCCGTCCTGCAGGAACCGCTGCTCGGGAATCCGTACCTCCACGGCCGAGGCTTCATGTGGCGGTCGGAAGAGAGGGCTGTGGCTGGTGAGGTGACCAGGGTCAGGGACCTGCTCGATGGCGGAGGAGCGGGCTGGATGGCGCCAGTCACGCTGGCGCGGCGCCTAAATTCTGCCAACGTCCGCCGCGCGGCCGATGCCATCGAGTCGCTAAAAACAGCTCTGGGCCCTGACTCCGTTAGGTGTATCGAGGAGGCTCAAGCACGTGGGGAGATCCCGTCCGAACTGACCCCCGTCCGGACGGAATTCCTCATCGGCGCCAAACCCCGGAACCTCCCTCGGGGGCCGGCGCCTCACAACTTGAGCCGCCTCGGGGAAATCCCCTCCGTGCCTTTCAGTTCCGCGCGGAGGGGTTTCCTGTACGGGCTGCTCCTGCACACCCTCAACTTTGCCATCCTCGCCGGCCGTCCGGACACGCCATGGCGTACCATCTTGCCGTCCGGAGGAGGCGGGGGTCCCCGATGGAGGGCCCTCTACGTAGGGGTCCTCCCACTATTCATCGGGGACTTGGCCTGGAGGGTGGTGCACGGAGCAGTGCCGTGCAACAAATTTTTAAGCCGGTTCACGGACTCCCAGGCCGCCTGCAATTTCTGCGGTCTGGAGGAGTCCGTGTTCCATGTTTTTATGGAATGCACGAGGTTGCAGCCCCTGTTTTATTATTTGAAGGGGCTGCTCCTGAAATTCTGGCTGCACTTCAGTCCCACTCTCCTGATCTTTGGGCACCCTGTGCGGAGGGGAGCGGGTAGGTCCGAAGGCCTCCTCGTAGGACTGCTCCTGGGCACGGCCAAGGGTGCCATCAGCCGGTCCAGGCAGCGGGCGGTCGAGGGGGTCGTTCAACCTGACTGCCTGCCTCTCTTCCGCTCTTACATCCGGTCCAGGGTGTCCTTGGAGATGGAGCACGCGGTGTCCACCGGTACGCTCGCGGCCTTCCGCGAGAGGTGGGCACCGGAGGGACTGGAGTGCATCATCACGCCCGGCAACCAAATTTTAATTTGATTTTACGTTTTAAAGTTTAACTTGTTTTAATTGCCGGTGTTTTTAGTGTCCCCCTCTCCTTTTATAGGGGGCACTGGAAAAATTTGATTTTAGCGCCCCAAAAAAAAAAAAAAAAAAAAAAACCCCCAAAAAAAAAAAAGGCGGCCTTGAAAATGTCTGCTGTGTCACCCAGGTCGGGTGGCACAGTTTAATGTTGTTTATGTTTTGCAGGTAGACTCCTAAAAGAGTTTCAACCAATGGTAGAGCAGTAGAGGCGTGTCCTGCTCAGTAGAAGCTGTGAGCAGTGAGGGAAGCAGCTAGCAACTTGAGCTCCTGCTTGGAGAGCCCTGAGACCAGCCCAGGAAGAGAAGGAAGGAAGGGGCTTCACCATCACTTTTATCCAGAGGGAGAGGAGGAGGAAGCAGAAAACTTTATCAACTTTTATCATTTCTGCAAGGAGTTGGAGAGAGGGGGAAAAACCAACAACCAACATCCAGTGTGGAAGGAGGGAGACTCTACATTCTACAGGTGGGTGTGGGTGCATTTCCCCAAACAGACTTTGTTGCATCGGTGGGGGGAGGAAAGAAGACCACTGAGGGCCGGAACATCGCGGGGGGTGTGTGTGTGTGTGGTAGTGTGCGTGGGGGCCGTGCTTACAACTAGGCCCCCCCCCACAATTGGAACCCCCCCCACCCCCCACATTTGCCTAGCCTGGGATAGCTGGAGCTACCAGGCTGAAGAGTGTTATTAATCACCCAATTAAAGATCGTTAGGAGTGCCTGGTGGCTCCAGCTACCCCAGGTGAAGACATCTTCTCCCCCCACCTGAAGACCACCTCAAAGACTTTTGTGTTTTGCCATCTGGGGAGTGCACCCACCCACAGCTGCGAGGAGAGACCTGCCCTCGCAGCCCCCCCCCCCCTTTTCCCACCCCCCTTTTCCCACCCCCCTCTCTCTTTTCTCTGCTACTCTGTTTCTCCCCTCTCTCTCTGAGAACCCTTTCCTTCCAAATTTAAAAAAAAAAAACAATTAAGACAACTGAGCAGAGGGAGCAAGGCCTCTCCCCAATTGTCAACGAGGGGAGAGGTGCCTCGTTAAGGGCTCCTCTGCTCAGTTAAATACACGAGGCCATTAAAGACCATTAAGGCCTGTGACTTTGGGGTGGGTGTAGCCCTTAAAGGGACCCCGTGATGGCGACCCCATCCACGCCGGTGGCAGGGCCAGCAAGGACGTATGCGCAGGTGGCAACCGCTTCCACAGCACCTCCTGCGCCACCCGCTGCCCTGCCACCATTTACACTTATAACAAAAAAACACGGGGTCAAGAGCTACACTCACCCCACAATGAGCATCGAGGAGTGCGTGCGGGCGATGGCTGGGGTAGTCGGCCCCTCGGCCATTGTCGCAGCCTCCAAGATGTCTGGGAAGGCTGTTTTCTTCCTGGGGTCGGAGCGGGCGGTGTCCCTGGCCCTCGAAAAGGGGCTCACGGTGGGCGGGACGTTCCTGCCGGTGGATCCTCTCGAGGCCACCGCGCAGAGGGTCATCGTGTCGAACGTCCCGCCCTTTGTTCCCGCTGGGCTCCTCCTCCCTCACCTACAACAACTGGGGGAGGTAAGGTCAGGGATCAACCCCATACCGCTCGGCCTCAGGGAGAACAGCCTGCGCCACGTGTTCTCCTTCCGCCGCCAGCTCTTTGTCCGGCTGGCGCGGGAGGACGTGACAGAAGGGCACTTTAATGTGGTGCACGAGGGGACTGCCTACCGCGTCTTCTGGACGTCGGACGGCGTGCGGTGCCATGCCTGCAGGGAGGTGGGGCATGTTCGTAAGAACTGCCCCGCCTCCAAGGCCGCCAAACCACCGAAGGCGGCCAAGGCTGGCGCTGCCGCCACCCCTCCCCCTAGTTGCGTCCGCGTGCCGGGAGCCATGGGTGCGCGGGCATCGTCGGAGGCCTTTGTTTTCAGGGCCTCCGGCGGGGGGGAGGGAGAGCGTCCGAGCGGAAAGAAGGCGCGGAAGAAGACAAAACATCAAGAGGCGGGTCCCCTCGGTGCGCCGGATAATTTGACCACCGCGCTCAGCCCAACCCCGTCACCGGCGAGCGCGGGGTGCCCCGAGCCCGTGCCCGAGCCCTTGAACAACACCACAGAGGGGCCCGGGCGCGGGCAAGAAAAGGAAAAGGGGGGGGCGGAGCGGGAGGCCTCGGCAGACATGGAGGTCTCCCTGACTCCGCGCGCCCCCAGGAACAAAAAGAGGCACCGCCCCAATGACGCGGAGGGGGAACAATATCCCTCCGCGGAGGAGTCGGTGCCCGCCGCGTGTCCCGCGTCCCCCACCAGCGCCCCCAAATTGCGCTGCAGGCGCGAGGAGTCTTTCCCCGGGGAGGGTGAGACAGTTGAGGCTGCCCAGCCTCTGCCTCCCGGGGATGGAGTGGAAGATCTGCCTGTCGTGGGGGGCGTGGGGACCGCGGAGGAATGCGTAGCCGCCGGGCCGGGCGTCCCGGGGACTGAGGCGGGCGAGGCCGAAAAGGCCGAACCTGAGCCCGCCCAGCTATTACCCAACTTCCCCCGGGAGTTGCTCGACCCGGCAGAAACAAAATATATTGATTTTAATGAAACTGTAGATGCTGGGCCGGGGGGTGGCAGCGGGGAGGGGGAGGAACACCCACCCTCGCCCCTTACTTTGGAGCTGGAGCACTTGGAGGGCCTGGGGATTTCCTATGGCCGGGTCTCTCCTTGTTCTCCGGTTCCTGGGGCGGAGGGGGAACCCCTTCCGCTGTCATTTCCCGACCCAGCACCAATTTTAAAAGAGCCCAGTGGGGACTCCTCTGCCGACGATCCTGGGGGTGGGATCGGGGCAGAGCCAGGGCCGGTTGGAGCGGCCGGTTCATTTGCCGTACCTTGTGCGGTCGATGGGCCGGCTGCTGGCGGCCACCTCCCGGAGGAGGACGGGGACTCGGTGGGGGACGCGGGAGAAGAACTAGAGACCACCGCCAGGGAGGCGGTGGATCTGCTCGCGGCCGCCGCTGAGGCCCTCCTCATTCCTGCAAAGGAACTCCGGGACTTTTTGGCCCAGAGCCGGGGTCGCCGCGACCAAGCCCGACTGGCCCTGGAAAAATGGTCCGAGCCGGAGCTGATCAAGGGGTCCGTCCGCGCCGCCGTTAAAACCTTGGCCGCGGGCGGGCCCTTGACAAAGGAGCAGCACCTTGAGCTGCGCGAGCTCGAGGGACTCCTCGCTGGGCTGCGGAGGGAGCGGAGTTCAACAAAAGACTCCGCTCCCTCCCCCACAATAGGTTAAGGTAGAGGTTGCACTATGCTTTTGCCATGAAGATAACCATAGCCAGCCTCAACATCAACGGCGGCAGAGGGGCACGCCGTAGATTTGACAATTTTTCGCTCCTGCGGGAGGGGAAATATGCGGTGTGCTTCCTGCAAGAAACCCACACCGTTCCGGGAGACGAAGCCACGTGGCTCCTGGAATGGCAAGGAGAGGTCCGCATGAGCCACCTCACCGCCATTTCTAGTGGGGTGGCCATCTTGCTGGGCCCGCATTTTCAGCCGGAGATCTTGGGGGTCGAGGAGCCCGTGCCAGGCCGCTTGCTGCACGTAACGGTTCGCCTGGGGGACGTGCCGCTCCATCTCGTGAACGTGTACGCCCCTCATCCCGGCCCGCAGCAAACGCGCTTCTTTGAAGAGGTGTCCGCTCTTCTTGGCTCCGTCGACGTCGGCGACTGCATTGTCCTCGGGGGGGATTTTAACTGCACCCTCGAGGCGAGGGACCGCTCCGGTGCCCCGCAGTGCATGACGGCGATGGAGAAGTTGAGGGACCTGGTCGGGTCCTTCGACTTGGTGGACGTCTGGCGAAATCTCCACCCCGACTCCAGCGCCTTTACTTGGGTGAGGCCTGGAGTTGGATGGTCTAGAGTCGACCGCCTTTACGTGTCTCGGGCGTACGTTTCCTGCGTCCCGGCGGCCTCCATGCGGCCGGTGCCGTGTTCGGACCACCACCTGGTGTGGGCGGAGCTCGCTTCGCTCCGCGCGAGGACGGGGTCCGCGTACTGGCACTTTAACAACCGGCTGCTGGAGGACGTGCGGTTCCAGGACTCGTTCCGTCGATTCTGGTCCGACTGGAGAAGGAAGCAGGGGGGCTTCCCCTCCTTGAGGCTATGGTGGGACGTGGGCAAGGCTCACGTCCGCGTCTTCTGTCAAGAGTACGCGAGGGGGTCGACCAAGAGGCGGGCGGCCAGAGTCGGGCGCCTAGAAAAAGAGGTGCTCGACCTGGAAGCCCGTCTCGGTCAAGTCGTCCAGGACCCGGCCCTGCGGACGGTGTACGAAGCGAAGAAGGCCGCGCTGAAGGACCTGCAGCTCGTCGGGTCCCGAGGCGCGTTCGTGAGGTCGCGGATCCGGTTCCTGCGGGATCTGGACCGCGGCTCCCCCTTCTTCTACTCACTGGAAAAAAGGCAGAGTGTCCGTAAGCAGCTCTTGACGCTGCTGGCCGACGACGGCTCTCTCGTCTCGGATCCGGAGGGCGTCAACAACAGGGTCCGTGAATATTACGGGGCTCTGTTCTCTCCGGATCCGTCCAGCGAGGAAGCGCGTAGAGTTTTGTGGGAGGACCTGCCGAAGGTCGGCCCGGAGGGCGCCGAAAATCTGGAAGCTCCGCTAAGCCTGGCGGAGCTGACCGGTGCCCTCGCCCGGCTCTCGAGGGGAAAATCCCCGGGGCTGGACGGGCTGACCGTGGAGTTCCACAGGGCGTTCTGGGACGTCCTGGGGAGCGACTACGCGCGGGTCCTGGGGGAAAGTCTGGCGACCGGGGAGATGCCCCTCTCTTGGCGCAGGGCAGTCATCGTCCTGCTGCCTAAGAAGGGCGATCTCCGCCTCCTTAAGAACTGGCGCCCGGTCTCCCTCCTCAGCACGGACTACAAAATTTTCGCCAGGGCGATGTCTGCTCGCCTTGGTGCCGTGCTGGACCACATGATACACCCCGACCAGTCATACACGGTCCCGGGCCGGACAATCCACGACAACATCCATCTGGTCCGGGACCTCATCCATTGTTCCCAGGAGGCTGGTCTGTCGGTCGCCTTCCTATCCCTCGACCAAGAGAAGGCGTTCGACAGGGTGGATCACGACTATCTGCTCGGAACTCTGCGCGCTTTCGGGTTCGGGACGCATTTCGTCGCCCGGATCCGACTTTTGTACGCCGCCGCGGAGTGTCTGATTAAGGTTAACGGGTCCTTGACGGCGCCCCTTCGCTTTAGGAGAGGGGTGCGCCAGGGATGCCCCATGTCCGGCCAGTTATATGCTGTTTGCGTGGAGCCTTTCCTGCGCCTCTTGCGGACGAGGTTGACGGGACTGGCTCTGCAAGGGCCGGGCATGGAGGTCGTCCTCTCGGCTTACGCCGATGACGTGCTCCTCGCGGTAGAGGATCCCGCTGACCTGCGGAGGATGCGTGAGTGCCAGGAGATTTACTCGGCCGCGTCCTCCGCCAGGATCAACTGGGAGAAATGTTCCGGATTCCTGGTGGGTCAGTGGCGGGTGGACTCCCTGCCGGAGGAGCTCAGGCCTTTTGCCTGGAGCACGACCCATCTCCTCTATCTGGGAGTCTACCTTAGCCCCGACGAGGGAGCCTGGCCGGCGAACTGGCAGGAGCTGGAGGCCAAGGTCGCCGCTCGCCTAGGGCGCTGGACAGGACTGCTCCGAGTGCTGTCCTACAGGGGTCGAGCGCTAGTTATAAACCAGCTGGTGGCCGCAATGCTGTGGTACCGGCTGGTCACTTTGACCCCTCCCCCTGCGTTTGTCGCCAAGATACAGAAGAAGCTGGTGGACTTCTTCTGGAACAACAGGAAGCACTGGGTCTCTGCCGCGGTCTTGAGTCTCCCGCTTGAGGAGGGCGGTCAGTCATTGGTGTGCGTCAGCGCCCAGCTCGCGACTTTCCGTCTTCAGACCCTGCAGAGATACCTTTACGTCGAGCCCCCTCCTAGGTGGTGTGCTCTGGCGAGGTATTTCTTCCGCCAGCAGCTCGACCTCAATTATGACACGCAGCTCCTGTTTGTGAACTTGGGGGGTGCCAGGACCGCCCTCCGGGAGCTGCCTGTCTTTTACAGGGAACTCATCAGGGTCTGGAACAAAGTCTCCACCAAGCGCAGCTCTCCACCGGCTGGAGTGGCGGCCGTCCTGCAGGAGCCGCTGCTCGGGAATCCGTACCTCCACGGCCGAGGTTTTATGTGGCGGTCGGAAGAGAGGGCTGTGGCTGGTGAGGTGACCAGGGTCAGGGACCTGCTCGATGGCGGAGGAGCGGGCTGGATGGCGCCAGACACGCTGGCGCGGCGCTTAAATTCTGCCAACGTCCGCCACGCGGCCGATGCCATCGAGTCGCTAAAAACAGCTCTGGGCCCTGACTCCGTTAGGTGTATCGAGGAGGCTCAAGCACGTGGGGAGATCCCGTCCGAACTGACCCCCGTCCGGACGGAATTCCTCATCGGCGCCAAACCCCGGAACCTCCCTCGGGGGCCGGCGCCTCACAACTTGAGCCGCCTCGGGGAAATCCCCTCCGTGCCTTTCAGTTCCGCGCGGAGGGGTTTCCTGTACGGGCTGCTCCTGCACACCCTCAACTTTGCCATCCTCGCCGGCCGTCCGGACACGCCATGGCGCACCATCTTGCCGTCCGGAGGAGGCGGGGGTCCCCGATGGAGGGCACTCTACGCAGGGGTCCTCCCATTATTCATCGGGGACTTGGCCTGGAGGGTGGTGCACGGAGCAGTGCCGTGCAATAAATTTTTAAGCCGGTTCACGGACTCCCAGGCCGCCTGCAATTTCTGCGGTCTGGAGGAGTCCGTGTTCCATGTTTTTATTGAATGCACGAGGTTGCAGCCCCTGTTCCACTATTTGAAGGGGCTGCTCCTGAAATTCTGGCTGCACTTCAGTCCCACTCTCCTGATCTTTGGGCACCCTGTGCGGAGGGGAGCGGGTAGGTCCGAAGGCCTCCTCGTAGGACTGCTCCTGGGCACGGCCAAGGGTGCCATCAGCCGGTCCAGGCAGCGGGCGGTCGAGGGGGTCGTTCAACCTGACTGCCTGCCTCTCTTCCGCTCTTACATCCGGTCCAGGGTGTCCTTGGAGATGGAGCACGCGGTGTCCACCGGTACGCTCGCGGCCTTCCGCGAGAGGTGGGCACCGGAGGGACTGGAGTGCATCATCACGCCCGGCAACCAAATTTTAATTTGATTTTACGTTTTAAAGTTTAATTTGTTTTAATTGCCGGTGCTTTTAGTGTCCCCCTTCCCTTTTATAGGGGGCACTGGGGAAAATTGTGATTTTAGTGCCCAAAAAAAAAAAACCAAAAAAAAAAAGAAAAACACAAAAAAAAAACAAAAAAAAAAAGGGGGAAAAAAGGGCCTTGAAAATGTCTGGAGTGTCACCCAGGTCGGGTTGCACCGTTTATTGTTTTTATGTTTTCACAGGTGAACTCAAAAGAGTTTCATGCACAAGGACCTCCTCGTAGGACTGCTCCTGGGCACGGCCAAGGGTGCCATCAGCCGGTCCAGGCAGCGGGCGGTCGAGGGGGTCGTTCAACCTGACTGCCTGCCTCTCTTCCGCTCTTACATCCGGTCCAGGGTGTCCTTGGAGATGGAGCACGCGGTGTCCACCGGTACGCTCGCGGCCTTCCGCGAGAGGTGGGCACCGGAGGGACTGGAGTGCATCATCACGCCCGGCAACCAAATTTTAATTTGATTTTACGTTTTAAAGTTAATTTGTTTTAATTGCCGGTGCTTTTAGTGTCCCCTTCCCTTTTATAGGGGGCACTGGGGAAAAATTGTGATTTTAGTGCCCAAAAAAAAAAAAAAAACACAAAAAAAAAAACAACAAAAAAAAAGGGGGGGGAAAAAAAGGGCCTTGTAAATGTCTGGAGTGTCACCCAGGTCGGGTGGCACCGTTTAATGTTTTATGTTTTGCAGGTGAACTCAAAAAAGAGTTTCATGCACAAGGACCTCCTCGTAGGACTGCTCCTGGGCACGGCCAAGGGTGCCATCAGCCGGTCCAGGCAGCGGGCGGTCGAGGGGGTCGTTCAACCTGACTGCCTGCCTCTCTTCCGCTCTTACATCCGGTCCAGGGTGTCCTTGGAGATGGAGCACGCGGTGTCCACCGGTACGCTCGCGGCCTTCCGCGAGAGGTGGGCACCGGAGGGACTGGAGTGCATCATCACGCCCGGCAACCAAATTTTAATTTGATTTTACGTTTTTTAAGTTTCATTTGTTTTAATTGCCGGTGCTTTTAGTGTCCCCCTTCCCTTTTATAGGGGGCACTGGGGAAAATTGTGATTCTAGTGCCCAAAAAAAAAACCAAAAAAAGAAAAAAACAAAAAAAAGGGGGGGGAAAAAAAGGGCCTTGTAAATGTCTGGAATGTCACCCAGGTCGGGTGGCACCGTTTAATGTTTTATGTTTTCGCAGGTAAACTCAAAAGAGTTTCATGCACAAGGACCTCCTCGTAGGACTGCTCCTGGGCACGGCCAAGGGTGCCATCAGCCGGTCCAGGCAGCGGGCGGTCGAGGGGGTCGTTCAACCTGACTGCCTGCCTCTCTTCCGCTCTTACATCCGGTCCAGGGTGTCCTTGGAGATGGAGCACGCGGTGTCCACCGGTACGCTCGCGGCCTTCCGCGAGAGGTGGGCACCGGAGGGACTGGAGTGCATCATCACGCCCGGCAACCAAATTTTAATTTGATTTTACGTTTTAAAGTTTAATTTGTTTTCATTGCCGGTGCTTTTAGTGTCCCCCTCCCCTTTTATAGGGGGCACTGGAAAAATTTGATTTTAGCGCCCCAAAAAAACCCCAAAAAAAAATAAATTAAAAAAAAAAAGGGGCCTTGAAAATGTCTGCTGTGTCACCCAGGTCGGGTGGCATGGTTTTAATGTTTATGTTTTTGCAGGTAAACTCAAAAGAGTTTCATGCACAAGGAAGAGGTGGGCACCGGAGGGACTGGAGTGCATCATCAAGCCCGGCAACCAAATTTTAATTTGATTTTACGTTTTAAAGTTTATTTTGTTTTAATTGCTGGTGCTTTTAGTGTCCCCCTCTCCTTTTATAGGGGGCACTGGAAAAAGGAAAAAATTTGATTTTAGTGCCCCAAAAAAAACAAACAAAAAAAAAAAGGGCCTTGTAAATGTCTGGTGTGTCATCCAGGTCGGGTGGCACGGATACATGTTTTATGTTTTGCAGGTAGACTCTAAAAGAGTTTCATGCACAAGGACCCCCAGATCGCTCTGCACCACAGCATGTTGTAATTTCTCCCCATTCAAATAATATTCCCTTTTACTGTTTTTTTTCCCCAAGGTGTATGACTTCACACTTTCCGACATTGTATTCCATCTGCCAAACGTTCGCCCATTCGCTTAACCTGTCCAAATCTCTTTGCAGCCTCTCTGTGTCCTCTACACAACCCGCTTTCCCACTAATCTTTGTGCCATCTGCAAATTTTGTTACACTACTCTCTGTCCCCTCTTCCAGGTCATCTATGTATATTGTAAACAGTTGTGGTCCCAGCACCGATCCCTGTGGCACACCACTAACCACCGATTTCCAACCCGAAAAGGACCCATTTATCCCGACTCTCTGCTTTCTGTTCGCCAGCCAATTCTCTATCCATTCTAATACATTTCCTCTGACTCCGCGTACCTCTATCTTCTGCAGTAACCTTTTGTGTGGCACCTTATCGAATGCCTTTTGGAAATCTAAATACACCACATGGTTAGGATCTGGAATGCACGGCCTGAAAGGGTAGTGGAGGAAGACTCAATAACAGCTTTCAAAAGAGAGTTGGATAAGTTTCTGAAAGAAAACATTTGCAGGGCTGGGGTGGGGAAAGGGCGGGGCAGTGGGACGAGCTGGGAGCCAGCAGGGTCTCGACGGGCCGAATGGCCTTCCGTGCTGTAACCATTCTCTGATTGTGTGAGCAGAACCACTCTGTTCCCTGACTCAATCTAAAGCTTCCTGATTGTGAAAACCTCTGTTAAACCTGCCCTGCACCTTCACTGCTCCAAGGAGAAACACCCCAAATGCTGCAGCCATCATCTTATTGACTGGTGGCAGGCTCGAGGGACCAAATGCCGACTCATCTCCTATTTCTGATGTTCTCATGTGTTCATGTCACTGGTCCCCATCCTGCACCTGATGGCCTCCCTGCAGTAAGATGGCCGCCGCGCATGCTCCCTGCCCTGCAGAGGGACAATGGAAAGCATTGTGACGTCGAGGAAGCCCCGCCCCTGTCGCTCACTGCGGCGGCTGGTCCCATGCTGCCCAAAGATGGCGGCCGAACTCCCCGCAACCCCCGACAGTAACCCAGGCCCGTCCCCGCCCGAAGGTGCCCCGCAGCCGCCACCCGCCGACTCGGCGGCCAAATCTCGCTGCCCGCGCGTGTCCGTGAGTATGTGAGTCCGCAGGGAGGCCGGGTGCGCTGGTCGAGCCACTCCTCCATCCTCGGCGGCGGCGGCGGCGAAACATCATCCGTCCGTCCACGGCCAATAGGCTGGCCTCGCGCCTGCGCACAACTCTGCCCCGCCTCACCCGGGCCCCCGAGCTCAAAGGCCGCGAGCGGAGCCCGCCAACAAACCGCCAACCGTCCGCCCGCGCGCAGCACTCAGCCCACAGCCAATGGTGCTCCGCGCCAATCAGCGGCTGGGGGGCGGGGCCGCGGCACCAATCAATCAATCGGCGAACAATCCAGGGCGCGCGATGCTGAAGGGAAAGTGTCTCTGGCGACACAAACAGAAGATGCTGGAAGTGTCCGCGGCTCAGGCAGCATCTGTGGGCAGCGTCAGAGGGGGCGGGGCCGCGGCCCTCCGTCACAACTGGAGAGTGCTGGGAAAGAACAGATCCTGAAGGAGCACTGAAAGGGGGAGGGGGAGAAAGGACAACAGGGAAGGTCTGTGATAGGGGGAAGGCAGGAGAGATTAGAGAGACAAAAGGGAGGATGGGCCGAATTCAAATGGTACTGACAGGAGTTAGAACAACATTAGTCAGGATAGGGTGTGAATGGTGAGATAATGATCAGTGGGCACTAGAGACAAGGAATAAAACTGGCTTCGGGGGAGTGACCATGAGAAATAGGAGCGGGAGTGGGCCACCCGGACCCCGAGCCTGCTCCCCATTCAATGAGATCATGGCTGGTCTGATCATAGTCTCAGCTCCACTTTCCTGCCCGCTCCCCAGAACACTTCACTCACTTATCGCTCAAAAATCTGTCTAGCTCCGCCTTAAATATATTCAATGACCCAGCCTCCACAGCTCTCTGGGGCAGAAAATTCACAGATTTACAACCCTCTGAGAGAAGAAATTCCTCCACATCTCAGTTTTAAATGGGCGGCCCCTTTTTCTGAGACTATGTCCACTAGATACAGAGAAAAGCTTGCTACACACGATCCCATCAAAAACTGCCAGGGCAGGTACAGCATGGGTTAGACAGGAAGGTTTAAGCTGGGCATTCCAGAACTTGGGGCCTGGGCAACAGAAGGCACAGCCAACAAAGCCACCAGTGTTTGAACAATTATAATCGGGGATGCTCAGGAAGACCGGTGGGTGGGGGGAGCAGATGTGGGGTTGGAGGAGTTTACAGAGCTAGGGAGGGGCGAGGCCATGGAGGGATTTGAAAATAAGTATTAGAATTTTGAAATCAAGGCGTTGCTCAACAGAAGCCAGTGCAGGTCAGCGAGCAGAGGGGTGATGGGTGAGCAGGATTTTGTGCGAGTTAGGACATGGTAACAGCCGAGTTTTGGATCAACTCCAGCTTATGTAGGGTAGAATGTGGGAGGAGTGCTTTAGAATTGTCAAGACCAGAAGTAACAAAGGCATGGATGATGGCTTCAGCAGTGGATGAGCTGAGGCAAGAGCAGAGACGGGCGATGTTACAGAGGTGGAAATAGGCAATCTTAGTTATGCTGTGGATAAGTGGTCAAAAAACTTATTTCAGGGTTAAGTATCACAACAAGATTGCGAACAGTCTGGTTCAGTCTCAGATAGAAGTTGGGGAGAGGGATGGAATCAGTGTCTAGGGAACGGAGTTTGTGGCAAAGACAATTACAAATATCAGGATATTTCACAGGCTATCACATGCAAAATGTGTGGATGGGTTTGTTTGTTAAATTCAATCAGTTCCAAAACTGGGTTAACCAGCACAGAAAGTAACGGATTTCAAATCTTATGCAAGACAGTTCAATAAAGGGGTGGTTCAAAGGATTTCAGCTGAGTTTAAAGTGAGACACTGCAGTTAAGTCTACTACAACCACAACTCATGTACTCAAACATAGAAACATAGAAAATAGGTGCAGGAGTAGGCCATTCGGCCTATCGAGCCTGCACCACCAGTCAATAAGATCATGGCTGATCATTCCCTTAGTACCCATTTCCTGCTTTCTCTCCATACCGCTTGATCCCTTTAGCCATAAGGGCCATATCTAACTCCCTCTTGAATATATCCAATGAACTGGCATCAACAACTCACTGAGATAGGGAATTGCACAGGTTAACAACTCTCTGAATGAAGAAGTTTCTCCTCATCTGAGTCCTAACTGGCTTACCCCTTATCCTTAGATAAGGTCCCCTGGTTCCAGACTTCCCCAACATCGGGAACATTCTTCCTGCATCTAACCTGTCCAGTCCAGTCCCGTCAGAATTTTATATGTTTCTATGAGATCCCCTCTCATCCTTCTAAACTCCAGTGAATAAAGGCCCAGTCGATCCAGTCTCTCCTCATATGTCAGTCCTGCCATCCCGGGAATCAGTCTGGTGAACCTTCGCTGCACTCCCTCAATAGCAAGAACTTCCTTCCTCAGATTAGGAGACCAAAACCGAACACAATATTCCAGGTGAGGCCTCACTTAAGGCCCTGTACAACTGCAGTAAGACCTCCCTGCTCCTGTACTCAAATCCGCTAGATATGAACGCCCACATACCATTTGCTGCCTTCACCATCTGCTGTACCGCACGCCAACTTTCAATGGCTGATGTACCATGATACCCAGGTCTCGTTGTACCTCCCCTTTCCTAATCTGCCGCCATTTAGATAATATTCTGCCTTCATATTTTTTCCACCAAAGTGGAGAAGCTCACATTTATTCACATTATACTGCATCTGCAATGAGTTTGCCCACTCACCTAACCTGTCCAAGTCACCCTGCAGCCTCTTAACGTCCTCCTCACAGCTCACACCTCCACCCAGCTTAGTGTCATCTGCAAACTTGGAGATAGTCCACTCAATTCCTTCACATAAATCATTAATGTATATTGTAAATAGCTGTGGTCCCAGCACTGAACCACTCCACGAGTCACTGTTGCCAATCTGAAAAGGACCCGTTTATCCCGACTCTCCTTCCTGTCTGCCAACCAGTTCTCTATCCACATCAGTACATTACCCCCCAATACCATGTGCTTTGATTTTGCAAACCAATCTCTTGTGTGGGACCTTGTCAAAAGCCTTTTGAAAGTCCAAATACACCGCATCCACTATTCTGAAAAAATTCCAGAAGATTTGTCAAGCATGATTTCCCTTTCATAAATCCATGCTGACTTGAACTGATCCTGTCACTGCTTTCCAAATGCGCTGTTATTTCATCTTTAATAATTGATTCCAACATTTTTCCCACTACTGATGTCAGGCTAACTGGTCTATAATTACCCGTTTTATCTCTCCCTCCTTTTTAAAAAAGTGCCGTTACATTAGCAACCCTCCAGCCAATATGAACTGATCCAGAGTCGATAGACGGTTGGAAAATGATCATCAATGCATCCACTATTTCTAGGGCCACTTCCTTAAGTACTCTGGGATGCAGACAATCAGGCCCCAGGAATTTATCGGCCTTCAATCCCATCAATTTCCCTAACCCAATTTCCCGCCTAATAAGGATTTCCTTCAGCTCCTCCTTCTCACTAGAATCTCGGTCCACTCGTATTTCCGGAAGGTTATTGGTGTCTTTCTTCGTGAAGACAGAACCAAAGTATTTGTTCAACTGGTCCGCCATTTCTTTGTTCCCCACTATAAATTCACCTGAATCTGACTGCAAGGGACCTACGTTTGTCTTCACTAATCTTTTTCTCTTCACATATCTATAGAAGCTTTTGCAGCCAGTTTTTATGTTCCCAGCAAGCTTCCTCTCAAACTCTATTTTCCGCCTCCTAATTAAACCCTTTGTTCTCCTCTGCTGAATTATAAAATTCTCCCTGTCCTCAGATTTGCTGTTTTATCTGACCAGTTGATATGCCTCTTCCTTGGATTGAACACTATACTTAATTTACCTTGTTAGCCACGGTTGAGCCACCTTCCCCGTTTTATTTTTACTCCAGACAGGGATGTACAATTGTTGAAGTTCATCCATGTGATCTTTAAATGTTTGCCATTGCCAAGCCACCATCAACCCTTTAATTATCATTCACCAGTCTATTCTAGCCACTTCATGTCTCATACCATCGAAGTTACCTTTCCTAAGTTCAGGACCCTAGTCTCTGAATTAACTGTGTCACTCTCCATCTTAATAAAGAATTCTACCATATTATGGTCACTCTTCCTCAAAGGGCCTCGAAAACAAGATTGCTAATTAGTCCTTTCTTATTACACATCACCCAGTCGAGGATCGCCAGTCCTCTAGTTGGTTCCTCGGCATATTGGTCCAGAAAACCATCCGTAAAAGACTCCAGGAAATCCTCCTCCACTGCATTGCTACCAGTTGGTTAGCCCAATAAATATGCAGATTAAAGTCGCCCATGATAACTGCTGTATCTTTATTGCACGCATCCCTAATTTCTTATTTGATGCTGTCCCCAACCTCACTACGACTGTTTGGTAGTCTGCACACAACTCCCACTAGGGTTTTCTGCCCTTTGGTATTCCGTAGCTCCACCCATACTGATTCCACATCATCCAAGCTAATGTCCTTCCTTACTATTGCGTTAATTTCCTCTTTAGCCAGCAACGCCACCCCACCTCCTTTTCCATTCTGTCTATCCTTCCTGAATGTTGAATACCCCTGGATGTTGAGTTCCCAGCCTTGGTCCCCCTGGAGCCATGTCTCCGTGATGCTAATTACATCATATCCATTAACAGCTATCTGTGCAGTTAATTCCTCCAGCTTATTACGAATACTCCTCGCATTGAGGCACAGAGCCTTCAGGTTTGTCTATTTAACACACTTTGCCCCTTTAGAATTTTGCTGTAATGTGGCCCTTTTTGCTTTTTGTCTTGGGTTTCTCTGCCCTCACTTTTACTTTTCTTCTTTCTATTTCTGCATTCTACTCCGTTCATCTACACTCACTGATTCCTGATTGTTGTTGATGTACAAAATTCTAAATGCACTCTGAACAGCACTTAATTACAATTGTTGACATTTACAATGGGTTTGCTTCTGCCCCCATTCTACTTCCCTCTGTCTCCCTGCATAGGTTCCCATCCCCCTGCCATATTAGTCTAATCCCTCCCCAACAGCACTAGCAAACACTCCCCCTAGGACATTGGTTCCGGTCCCTCCCATGTGCAGATCAATTGTACTGGTTCCAATATCCCAGGAATTTGAATCCCTCTCTTCTGCACCACTGCTCAAGCCACGTATTCATCTGAGCTATCCTGCGCTTCCTACTCTGACTAACATGTGGCATTGATAGCAATCCTGAGATTACTACCTTTGAGGTCCTACTTTTTAATTTAGCTCCTAGCTCCACAAATTCGTCTTGTAGGACCTCAAACAGAACAAGTCTGGGGTTTGATATGATAGAAGGCACACTAGGTGAGAAGTGACAGAAGTTAGATTAAGAAAAAGCACTAAAATGGAACATCAATTGGTCTCCTGTGATCACGGAGCAATCAAATATTCGAAACACTGTGTTTGAAACACAGATAATTTATTCAATATTTAGACAGGGTTTTAAATTCCAGCTCAGGTATAGGGGTTATTAAGTTCATCATAAATGAGCAAGAGCTGCCAGAATGAACATGGTACAGTGCCCAATGAAATCACAGTAAATCCTGTTCTATTCACAAATGTAGCCTTTCTCCTCAGCCCATTTAAAACTGAGATGAGGAGGAATTTCTTTTCTCAGAGGGTTGTAAATCTGTGGAATTCTCGGCCCCAGAGAGCAGTGGAGGCTGGTTCATTGAATATATTTAAGGCGGAGGTAGACAGATTTTTGAGCGATAAGGGAGTAAAGGGCTCTGGGGAGTGGGCAGGGAAGTGGAGCTGACTCTGTGATCAGATCAGCCATGATCTTATTGAATGGGGAGCAGGCTCGGGGGTCCGGGTGGCCCTCTCCTGCTCCAATTTCTCATGGTCTTATGTACCCAGCATGCCCCGCGGGGGAGAATGTGCCGTACCCAGACAACAGGAGCTCAGTGCGCAGGCGCGGGTCCTGGGGGGGGGAGGAGGGGGTGGCTTTGGAGCATGTGCAGCGCGGGTACTGGCGGAGGCAACATGTTTTAAACAGGCTCTTCAGAAGTGTCCTTTTTAGCGGGACGGAGCGGAGTAATGAACCAGCGGGGAGCTGGGGAGGCTTCATAAACAACCGGTGCCCGTCGTAAGCCCGAAATAATAAGCGGAATATCGGCAGTTGCAGCTTCGGGGCTTTTCCCGGTCACAGACCCAGGCCATTTTTGTGTAGGAAGTCAGGTTCAACGGTCCTCCATCGATATTCAGTGAGTAGCAAAGCGCACGCGCGGCCATGTTGGTGCAGGAACAAAGTGAATGATGTCAGTGTCTGGAACTGAACCCAGCCAGAGTCAGCACCTTCAGGGGAGGGGGACCTGTGAGTGTAGAACTGAACCCAGCCAGAGTCAGCACCTTCAGGGGAGGGGAACCTGTGAGTGTGGAACTGAACGCAGCCAAAATCGGTGGTGAAAACTGGGAGTGGAGGGGAAACTGTCCAGAACATAAGAAATAGGAACAGGTGTAGGCCATTTTGCCCCTTGAGCCTGCTCCCCATTCAATAAGATCATGGCTGGTCTGATCATGGATTGGTTCCAATTCCCCGTTCGCTCCCCATAACCCTTTACTCCCTTATCGCTCAAACATGTGCCTATCTTCACCTTAATTATGTGTAACTCTCCATCTTAATAAAGAATTCTACCATATTATGGTCACTCATCCCCAAGGGGCCTCGCACAACAAGATTGCTAATTAATCCTTTCTCATTACACATCACCCAGTCTAGGATGGCCAGCCCTCGCATTGGTTCCTCGACATATTGGTCTATAAAACCATCTGTAAAAGACTCCAGGCAATCCTCCTCCAGCGCATTGCTACCAGTTTAGCCTAATCAATATGTAGATTAAAGTCGCCCATGATAACTGTATTGCATGTACCTTTATTGCACGCATCCCCAATTTCTTGTTTGATGCTGTCCCCAACCTCACTACTACTGTTTGGTGGTCTGTACATAACTTCCTCTAGCGTTTTCTGCCCTTTGGTATTCCGTAGCTCCATCCATACTGATTCCACATCATCCAAGCTAATGTCCTTCCTTACTATTGCGTTCATTTCCTCTTTAACCAGCAATGCCACCCCACCTCCTTTTCCATTCTGTCCATCCTTCCTGAATGTTGAATACCCCTGGATGTTGAGTTCCCAGCCTTGGTCACCCTGGAGCCATGTCGCTGTGATACCAATTACATCATATCCGTTAACTGCTATCTGTGCAGTTAATTCATCCACCTTATTCCGAATACTCCTCGCATTGAGGCACAGAGCCTTCAGGCTTGTCTTTTTAACACGCTTTGTCCCTTTAGAATTTTGCTGTAATTTGGCCCTACAACACTTTAATCTACTTTCCCAGTCCACTTTTGCCCAATCTGCCCTCATACCTTTGTAGTCTCCATCATTTAAGCTTAGAACGCTGGTTTGAGACCAAATATCTCGCTCTCCATCTGAATTTGAAATTCAACCATGCTATGATCACTCATTCCAAGGGGTTTCTTTATTCAGAGATTGTTTATTAATCCTATCTCATTACACAGGACCAGATCTAAGATAGCCAGCACTTCAGAGGAGGAGAGGGAAAGGAAATCAGTTATTGTACAATTAAACCCAGCCAGAGTCAGCACTATCAGTGGGGGGAGAGGGAGGGGAACCAGTGAGTGTAGAACTGAACTCAGCCAGAGTCAGCACCATCAGGAGAGCAGAGAGTGGGGAACGTGTGATTGAAGAACTGAAGCCAGCCAGCGTCACCACCATCAGGGGAGGGAGAGGGAGGGGAACCAGTGAGTGCAGAACTGAACTCGGCCAGATCCAGCTCATTCAGGAGAGCATAGGGAGGGGAACCAGTGAGTGCAGAACCGAATCCAGCCACAGTCAGCACCTTTAGGGGAGCAGAGGGTGTGGAACGTGTGATTGAAGAACTGAACCCAGCCACTGTCTGCACCATCAGGGGAGGGGAGGGAGGGAACCAGTGAGTGTAGAACTGAACCCAGACAGAGTTAGCATAAGAACATAAGAAATAATAGCAGGAGTAGGCCATATGGCCCCTCGAGTCTGCTCCACCATTTAATACGATCATGGTTGAGCCAATCATGGACTCAGGTCCACTTCTCTACCTGCTCCCCCTAACCCCTTATTCCCTTATCGGTTAAGAAATTGTCTATCTCTGTCTTAAATTTATTCAATGAGCCAGCTTCCACAGCTCTCTGAGGCAGCAAATTGCACAGATTTACAACCCTTTGAGGGAAGACATTCCCTCTCATCTCAGTTTTAAATGGGCGGCTCCTTCTTCTAAGATCATGCCCCTAGTTCTAGTCCCCCCTATCAGTGGAAATATCCTCTCTACATCCACCTTGTCAAGCTCCCTCATAATCTTATAAGTTTCGATAAGATCACCTCTCATTCGTCTGCATTCCAATGAGTAGAGGCCCAACCTCCTCAACCTTTCCTCATAAGTCAACCCCCTAATCTCCGGAATCAACCTTGTGAACCTTCTCTGAACTGCCTCCAAAGCAAGTATATCCTTTCTTAGACATGGAAACCAAAAACTGTACACAGTATTCTAGGTGTGGCCTCACCAATACCCCGTATAACTGTAGCAAGACTTCCCTGCTTTTATACAACATCCCCTTTGCAATAAAGGCCAAGATTCCATTGGCCTTCCTGTTTAGTTACTGTACCTGCATACTTACCTTTTGTGTTTCATGCAGCAGGACCCCCCAGGTCCCGCTGTACTGCAAATTTTTCTCCATTTAAATAATAACATGCTCTTCGAATTTTTTTCTGGCAAACTGCATAACCTCACACTTTCCAACATTATATTCCATCTGCCAAATTTTTGCCCACTCATTTAGCCTGTCTATGTCGTTTTGCAGGTTTTTTGTGTCCTCCTCGCACATTGCATTTCCTCCCATCTTGGCTACATTACACTCGGTCCCTTCATCCAATTCATTAATCTAGATTGTAAATAGTTGGGGGCCCAACACTGATTCCTGCAGCACCCCACTAGTTACTGATTGCCAACCCGAGAATTTATCCCGACTCTCTCTTTTCTGTTAGTTAACCAATCCTCTATCCTTACGAATATATTACCCCCTACCCCGTGAACTTTTATCTTGTGCGGTAACCTTTTATGTGGCACCTTGTCAAATACCTTCTGGAAGTCCAAATACACCACATCCACTGGTTTCCCTTCATCTACCCTGTTCCTCAAAGCCAGAGTCAGCACTTTTAGGGGAAGAGGGAGAGGGAAACCAGTGAATGTGGATCTGGGCCCAGCCAGAGTCAGCACCTTCAGGGGTGGAGAGGGAGGGGAACCAGTGAGTGTAGAACTGAACCCAGCCAGAGTCAGCACCTTCAGGGGTGGAGAGGGAAGGGAACCAGTGAGTGTAGAACTGAACCCAGCCAGAGTCAGCACCTTCAGGGGTGGAGAGGGAGGGGAACCAGTGAGTGTAGACCTGAACCCAGCCAGAATTGGTGGTGAAAACTGGGAGTGGAGGAGAAACAGTCGAGAAATGTGCGATGGGTTTGGATTTCAGCACAGCAGGAGGGACAATGTGTGGGATAGGGATTTACAGCTTTGGAAGAACAAGAGGGGAAAGAATGTTCCATGGAAACTAGATGTGTCTATCCTGAATTTCTGTCTTGTACTGACAGCGATGAGTTTTGTTATCTCCTTTTACAGAATATTAGAAGGGAAGATTTTCAGACAGGAAACACAAACCAAACATCACGTCAAGATCTGACGGAGTCAATCGATTCATCAGGACCTGAATATCATCGGCCTTTGAAAGTGGAAGGAGGAATGTTTGCCTGTTCTGCCTGTGGGAAAAGATTTCAAATATTAGTGTGACTTGAAAAGCACCGAGACACACACAGCTGAGTGAGTGTTCCAGTGCACTGCCTGCGGAAAGAGCTTTAGCCAGTTACACAGCCTGAAAAATCATCGCACCATTCACAGCGCGAAGAAACTGTAAACGTGTTGTGTTCTGGGTGAGGCTTCAACCCATCGTCCAACGTGGAGAGTCACAAGGATACCTGCACCATGGAGAAACCGTGGAAATGTGGTGACTGTGGGAAGATATTCAGATCACCGTCTGAGCTGGAAATTCATCGACGCAATCACACTGGGGAGAGGCCGTTCACCTGCTCCGAATGTGGGAAGGGATTCACTGGGTCATACCAACTTGTAGGTCACCGGCGAGTTCACACCGGGGAGAGACCGTTCACCTGCTCTGAGTGTGGGAAGGGATTCACTCGATCATCCCACCTGCTGACACACCAGCGAGTTCACACTGGGGAGAGGCCATTCACCTGCTCTGAGTGCGGAAAGGGATTCACTTTTTCATCCCACCTGCTGATACACCGGCGAGTTCACACCGGGGAGAGGCCGTTCACGTGCTCAGAGTGTGGGAAGGGATTCACTACATCAACCAACCGATTGACGCACCAGCGACTTCACTCTGGGGAGAGGCCGTTTGCCTGCTCTGAGTGTGGGAAGGGATTCAATCAGTCACACAACCTTGTAAATCACCAGCAAGTTCACACTGGGGAGAGGCCGTTCAGCTGCTCTGAGTGTGGGAAGGGATTCACTCGATCATCCGACCTGCTGACACACCAGCGAGTTCACACTGGGGAGAGGCCATTCACCTGCTCAGAGTGTGGGAAGGGATTCACTCTGTCATCCACCCTGCTGACACACCAGCGAGTTCACACTGGGGAGAGGCCATTCACCTGCTCAGAGTGTGGGAAGGGATTCACTGGGTCATACACCCTGCTGACACACCAGCGAGTTCACAAGTGATTGCAGCGGTTGGAATCTGCTGTTATTGCTGCTGTTAATCACATCCGAACTGAACTATGTTCATTGTGACAGTTAGAGTTTGTTTCTGCTGATAATAACCCTATAACTGGGCTGGACTTTAATATTCTGGATATATTGCTGATTGTGTTCTCGGGGCTGCAGTGTCCATTTAAGAAACGCTGTGTGTTATATTTCCCCTTAATTCAGCGACTCACAACAGAAAGTTAGTTTGCAATAAAATTATGAACTTTTACTTGAATCCTAAATTGATCTTTGGTACAAAATCTGCAATCGTGTGTGAAAGTTTCGACTGAATAAAATGTCCAATTAGAAAGATCTTGCTGACAATTCTTACTGACATGCACATTACACACAGTGGCCCCTCCATTATCCACCAGAAAGAAGGGGAATGGGAATTGGTGGGGAATCAGTGTCCCCAAATGTTGCCCCTCCCGTCTGGTGTAGCAATCCCCTCGGCACGGGAATAGAGACCACTCCAGACCAAAACTGTGCGCAGTACTCCAGGTATGGTCTTACCAACGTCCTGTACAGTTGCAGCAGGACTTCCCTACTTTTATACTCCATTCCCCTTGCAATAAAGGCCAGCATTCCATTTGCCTTCCTGATTACTTGCTGTACCTGCATACTACCTTTTTGTGTTTCATGTACAAGAACCTCCAGATCCATCTGTACATAGAAAATAGATGCAGGAGTAGGCCATGCGGCCCTTCGAGCCCGCACCACCATTCAATAAGATCGTGGCTGATCATTCACCTCAGTACCCCTTTCCTGCTTTCTCTCCATACCCCTTGATCCCTTCAGCTGTAAGGGCCTTATCTGACTCCCCCTTGAATATATCCAATGAACTGGCATCAACAACTCTCTGCGGTAGGGAATTCCACAGGTCAACAACTCTCAGTGAAGTTTCTCCTCATCTCAGTCCAAAATGGCTTAGCCTTTATCCTTAGACTATGTCCCCTGGTTCTGGACTTCACCAATATCTGGAACATTCTTTCTGCATCTAACCTGTCCAGTCCTGTCAGAATTTTATATGTTTCTGTGAGATCCCCTCTCATCCTTCTAAACTCCAGTGAATACAGGCCCAGTTGATCCAGTCTCTCCTCATATGTCAGTCCTGCCATGCCGGGAATCAGTCTGGTGAACCTTCGCTACACTTCCTCAATAGCAAGAACGTCCTTCCTCACATTAGGAGACCAAAACTGAACACAATATTCCAGGTGGGACCTCATTAAGGCCCTGTACAACTGCAGTAAGACCTCCCTACTCCTGTACTCAAATCCCCTCGCTATGAAGGCCAACATACCATTTGTCTTCACTGCCTGCTGATCCTGCATGCCAACTTTCAATGATTGATGAACCATGACACCCAGGTCTCGCTGCACTTCCTCTTTTCCTAATCTGCCGCCATTCAGATAATATTCTGCCTTCGTGTTTTTGCCACCAAAGTGGATAACCTCACATTTATGCATATTATACTGCAACTGCCAGGCGTTTGCCCACTCACCTAACCTGTCCAAGTCACCCTGCAGTCTTTTAGCGTCCTCCTCACAGCTCACACTGCCACCCAGTTTAGTGTCACCTGCAAACTTGGAGATATTACACTCAATTTCCTCATCCAAATTATTAATGTATATTGTAAATAGCTGGGGTCCCAGCACTGAGCTCTGCGATACCCCACTAGTCACTGCCTGCCATTCTGAATAGGACCCGTTTATCCTGACTCTCTGCTTCCTGTCTGCCAACCAGTTCTCTATCCACATCAGTACATTACCCCCAAGACCATGTGCTTTAATTTTGCACACCAATCTCTTGTGCGGCACCTTCTCAAAAGCCTTTTGAAAGTCCAAATACACCACATCCACTGGTTCTCCCTTGTCCATTCTACCAGTTACATCCTCAAAAAATTCTCGAAGATTGAACAAGCAGGATTTCCCTTTCATAAATCCATGCTGATTTGGGCCGATCCCATCACTGCTTTCCAAATGTGCTGCTATTTCATCTTTAATAATTGAATCCAACATTTTCCCCACTACTGATGTCAGGCTAACCGGTCTATAATTATCCGTTTTCTCTCTCCCTCCTTTCTTAAAAAGTGGTGTTACATTGGCTACCTCCAGTCCACAGGAACTGATGCAGAGTTGATAGACTGTTGGAAAATGATCACCAATGCATCCACTATTTCTCGGGCTACTTCCTTAAGTACTTTGGGATGCAGACTATCAGGCCCCGAGAATTTATCAGCCTTCAATCCCATCATTTTCCCCAACACCATTTCCCACCTAATAAGGATTTCCTTCAGTTCCTCCTTCTCACTAGACCCTCGGTCCCCTAATATTTCCGGAAGATTATTTGCGTCTTCCTTCGTGAAGACAGAACCAAAGTACTTGTTTAACTGGCCCGCCATTTCTTTGTTCCCCATTATAAATTCACCTGAATCTGACTGCAAGGGACCTACGTTTGTTTTCACTAATCTTTTTCTCTTCACATATCTATAGAAGCTTTTGCAGTCTGTTTTTATGTTTCCTGCAAGCTTGCTCTCATACTCTTTCTTTTCTCAGATGTTGCCTGACCTGCTGAGATTTCCAGCAGTTTGTTATTATTTCAGATTTCAGCGTCTGCAGTATTCGCTTTTGTATTAAGACTTGCATTGATATAGCGCCTTTCATGTCCACCAAACGTATCAAACACTTTACAGCCAATGAAGTACTTTTGGAGTGTAGTCATTGTTGTAATGTGGGAAACGCAGCAGCCAATTTGAACACAGCAAGCTCCCACAAACAGCAATGTGATAAATGTCCAGATATGCTGTCTGTGTTATATTGGAAGATCGGGATATGTTATGGCAGGTCGGGACCATAAAAGGAGTGGTGTGGGGCCCAGGGAGCAGCGTGGGGGCATGCAGCTTCAGGGAGCAACGCGAGCTGTGAAGGCAGCAAAGAGTGATGTCATCAAGGTCCAGGTTGATGATTGGACCATGGGTCGGTGCAGCAGGAGCAGTGAGGTCGGGGCAAAGGAACGGCGAGAGACTGTGGAGGGACGTGATTGGGGCCCAGGAGAGGTGTGAGTTCGGGGCCAGGGGCCCAGGGGCAGCACGGGCCAGCCCACACTGTGATATGTGTGCGTACTCGGTCCATGCAGCAAAGCTGATCTGCAGTTGTCCTGGTTAATCCTCACCACTGGACCAAGACCTAGCTCTGTCAAGCCCGTGTGGTGGCTGGTGTGCAACAGCCACCACACATTAAAAAAATCCACGCACAGGCATCTTCCTCCCTTCAGGATGTAGTTAGGGACCTGGAATATTAGGTCCTTTATTGAAACACCTGTGAACTCATCCTTTTTTGGTGTGGAAGCAAGTCATCCTCGTTTCGAGGGATTGCCTATGATGATGATTTCCCCCTCCTAATTAAACCCTTTGTCCTCCTCTACTGAGTTCTAAATTTCTCCCAGTCCTCAGGTTTGCTGCTTTTTCTGGCTAATTTAGATGCCTCTTCTTTGGATTTAACACTATCCCTAATTTCCCTTGTTATCCACGGCTGAGCTACCTTTCCCATTTTATTTTTACGCTACCAATTTGGTTAGCCCAATCTATATGTAGATTAAAGTCACCCATGATAACTGCTGTACCTTTATTGCACGCATCCCTAATTTCCTGTTTGATGACATACCCAACTTCCCGACTACTGTTTGGTGGTCTGTACACAAGTCCCGCTAGCGTTTTCTGCCCTTTGATGTTCTGTAGCTCCACCCATACAGATTCCACATCATCCAAGCTAATATCCTTCCTTACTATTGCGTTAATCTCCTCTTTAACCAGCAACACTACCCCACCTCCTTTTCCTTTCTGTCTATCCTTCCTGAATATTGAATACCCCTGGATGTTGAGTTCCCAGCCCTGGTCACCCTGGAGCCATGTCTCCGTAATCCCAATTACATCATATCCGTTAACAGCTATCTGTGCCTTATTATGAATCTTCCTCACATTGAGACACAGAGTCTGCAGGCTTGTTTTTTTTTAACACTCTTTGTGCTTTTAGAATTATGTTGTAATGTGGCCCTTTTTGATTTTTGCCTTTGATTTCTCTGCCCTCCACTTTTCCTTATCTCCTTTCTACATTTTGCTTCTGCCCCCATTTTACTTCCCTTTGTCTCCCTGCATAGATTCCTATCCCCCTGCTGTATTAGTTTAAACTCTCCCCAACAGCACTAGCAAAACACTCCCCCTAGGACATCGGTTCCGGTCCTGCCCAGGTGCAGACCGGTTGTATTGGTCCCACCTCCCCCAGAACCGGTTCCAATATCCCAGGAATTTGAATCCCTCCCTCTTGCACCATTCCTCAAGAAACGTATTCATCTTAACTATCCTGCTATTTTTACTCTGACTAGCATGTGGCCCTGGTAACAATCCTGAGATTACTACCTTTGAGGTCCTACTTTTTAATTTAACTCCTAGCTCCCTAAATTCAGCTTGTTGGATCTCATCCCATTTTTTACCTATATCGTTGGTACCTCATTATCCTATCCATATCCCTTTCTAGATTCTTTGCACCCTCCTTACAACTTGGTTTCCCACCTATCTTTGTATCATCAGCAAATTTGACTGTGTTACACTTGGTCCCTTCACCCAAGTCATTAATATAAATTGTAAATAGTTGAGGTCCCAGCACTGATCCCTGCGGCACCCCACTTGTTACAGTTTGCCAACCGGAAAATGACCCATTTATCCCGACTCTCTGTTTTCTGTTCATTAGCCAATCCTCCATCCATTCTGATATATTACCCCCAACCCCGTGAGCTCTTAGCTTGTGCAGTAACCTTCTATGTGGCACCTTATCGAATGCTTTCTGGAAATGCAAATGTACAACTTCAACTGGTATTCCTTTATGCACTCTGCTCATTACATCCCCAAACAACTCCAGCAAATTTGTCAACCATGATTTCCCTTTCATAAAACCATGCTGACTCTGCTTGACTGCAACATGATTTTCTAAATGTCCTTATACTAATTCCTTAATGATGCATTCCAGTATTTTCCCAATGACCGATGGTAGGCTAACTGGTCTATGGTTTCCTGCTCTCTGCCTCCCTCTTTACTTGAATAGGGGTGTTACATTGGCAGTTTTCCAGTCTGCTGGGACCTCTCCAGAATTCAGCTAATTTTAGTAGATTACAACCAGGGCATCCACTATCTCTGCAGCCACTTCTTTTAAGACCTTAGGATGCATGCCATCAGGTCCGGGGGATTTGTCCACCTTTAGTCCCATTTATTTGCTAAGTACTTTATCTCTAGTGATAGTGACTGTTTTAAGTCCCCCCTCACCACCGCAATAGCTCCTTGATTATCAACTGTTGGGATGTTTTTAGTGTCCTCTACCGTGAAGAACAAGTCAAAATATTTGTTCAAAATCTCTGCCATTTCCATATTTCCTGTTACTAATTCTCCAGTCTCATCCTCTAAGGGACCAACATTTACGTTAGGTACTCATTTCCTTTTTATTTCCCTGTAGAAGCTCTTACTGTCTGTTTTTATATTTCTTGCTAGTTTGCTCTCATGTGCTATCTTCTCTGTCTTTATCATTTTTTTGTCGTCCTTTGCTGGTTTCTAAAAAATTCCCAATCTTCTGGCCTTCCACTGTGCTTTGCAACATTATATCAGACATGAGAGGATTGGTGTCAGTGACTGTGAGGTTGGTTTATATCAGACAGGAGGGGATTGGTGTCAGTGACTGTGGGGTTGGTTTATATCAGACAGGAGAGGATTGGTGTCAGTGACTGTGGGGTTGGTTTATATCAGACAGGAGAGGATTGGTGTCAGTGACTGTGGGGTTGATTTATATCCGACAGGAGAGGATTGGAATCATAGCAGTTTACAACACAGAATGAGGCCATTAGGCCCATCATGTCTGTGCGGCCGAAAAAGAGCTTTCCAGCTCTTGGTCCGTAGCCCTGTAGGTTAACGCACTTCCAGTGCATATCCAAGCACTTTTGTAAATGCGATGAGGGTTTCTGCCTCTACTGTTCTTTCAGGCAGTAAGTTCCAGACTCCCACCTCCCTCTGGAGGTTATGCTAGAACTGTGTAAAACACTAGTTAGGACACAGCTGGAGTACTCTCACAGTTCTGGTCATTACATCACCCTATTGGGCCAGCATGGACTCACCCTATTGGGCTAGCACGGAAGAGCCAGCGGAGAAAATCAGCAGCTCATTGAGTTTATTCTCACTCTGCGCACAGCGGGTGCAGAACTGAACCCAACCTTGTAAGCTAGAAATGCATTGTCACAGTCACAAGGGGAGAGGCTATTCACCTGCTCTGAGTGTGGGAAGGGATTCACTCATTCATCCGACCTGCTGAGACACCAGTGAGTTCACAAGTGACTGCAGGGGTTGGTTTCTACTGTTATTGCTGCTGTTAATCACATCCTGACTGAATCGTGTTCATTCTGTCAGTTGGGGATTGTTTCTGCTGATGTTAATAACCCTATAACTGGGCTGGAGTTTAATATTTTGATATTTCAAATAACAGAGTGTGTCGATATTTGATGACTCCAAAATAAGACGAGACTAATTGACATCCTGTTACTGACTGCTCCATTTTGGGCATTTTCTCCTCTCTAACTCTGGATTATTTTAGTTCTTATACCTTCGGTTACTCTCAGTCCCAGTTTCCCATACCTTCCAGAGTTGATCTCCTAGCCTTGGTATTCAGCGAAGGTGTTGATAACACGTCCAGGATCACTAAACATAAAACCCAGTCTGTTAATCACCTTCAGATACTGGACTTAGCGTGTGCCCCACAGCATCTCTCTCACCTTCGATGTGTGAATGGAGCATCACGCCTGCAAACCTGGTTTCAATTTGTATTTGAATCCACTCAGCAAACATATTTTTAAAAATACGCACATGTAAACCGATCACATCAAATAATTGGCAAAGATTTAGAGTCAACAAGATGAATAAGTAAACAAATTACGGCCCAATAACCCAGCTCTATATTCACAGGAGAAAGTCTGTTATCTAATTACTCAAATGTCAGTTGGTGAGATGAGCGACTGAATCACTTTCCATGTACAACAGCATCCATTCCCACTGTCCCCACATTTACAGTGTTGAGTCAGGTGGGTGCACGAGTCTCACAGGCTGAACGATTGGTTGAAGGTGTATCCACACACACATGTGTCCTGTTTCTCCCCGCTGTGATTGGTGTTTTTACAAAGGCTGATGAGAAGGTGATCCTGATCAATCCGGGAATCTGTCAAATCTTGAGGCGATGTTTGGATTGAGTTTCCCAGCTGCAGATCCTCCCCTTCTAATACCCTGCAAATAAATGATGGTTACAAACATTGTTACTTTAAATACAGGATAGAAATTCAGAACAGACAATTCTAGATTCTACACAACATTCTGTCCCCCCTAAGCTGTAAATTCCTTATTCTAGACACTCTCTCTCCATCCTCACTGTCTAAATTCAACATTCCTTTCATCATCAGATTTATTATTTCCAGAAAATGCTGAATCTGGCTGGGTGCAATTCCAGACATTAGTTAACCTCTAGTGCCTCACCGTCAGGCAACTCAGTGAGTGCCAGCAGGATTTCCACTGTGGTAGGCATCACAGCTTCATATCCTGTCCTCAAATGACATCCACGCACTTCCCCAGTTGAGGTCACTGGATCGGTATGAACAGTAGGGACACTGGCTGATTTTTACTCATATTTACCCCAGTGGTACTGAGGACAATTATAATACCTGAACTGCTGCCTTGCCTGAGATCAACTCACAGCCCAGATCATGGATTCAATTTGGGAACTTCCCAGTCAGTATTGCAGTGTTCTAAAATTTGGGGGGTTGGGGGAGGGTTAGAACAGAATATTTTGGAACAAATTTGACTCCACCTTTAACCAACACCTTCATCACACTGCACAATTCTGAAATCTTTCCAAATTATACAAGTGGATCAGCAAAAACAGTGAGACATTTTAGAAAGGCTCAAGTCACTGAAATAGACAGCATTACAATCACTGCACAGTACAGAAAGGAGCGACTGTTGATGGGAGCTCTGTTAGTGAAGTCCTCCGACACCCCAAGATAAACTGGACTGTCCCTTTAAATATAATGAGGCAGAGAAAGGGGAGTCCCTGCCCCTTTAAATATCTGCCCCCTTCCCCCAGGAAGTGGGAGGAGGAACAGCGCACGGTCTCTTTAGATCCTAACCCAGTAAGCACCACCGGATGGGCTAAAGATCATAGAATGTTGATCACATCAGGTTACGCAGAACAACTGAAAAGAGCACACAAAGTCGAAATATATATATTATATATAGATATACACACAAAGCACATCATTTTTAATGTTTGCTCGTCAATTCCAGAGAAAAAATTATCTTCACCAATTATTTTCCAGCATTTTATTTACAATGTAATTGCAGAGTGTTTAATACATTTACCATTTACTGATAACCCATTGTCTTGTGTGGTCTTGTTTAGAAATTGATGTCACACTGACCATTCTGTTACCAAGGTGACCATGTCTGTCCGCAGTATTCAGTGGGAAAGGGGATTAAATCACACTGAGGATAATGAGCAGCCCCCCACCAGTCTCCGAGCTTTATTGTCCAGTGATCACCTCACCATCGCACAGAAGCTCCTGATATTTACCTCCAGTGTGGATCATTGTTATAATTGATGGTCAAAATGAAATTGTATACGTGAAATAGGAGTAGGGGGGTGTTTGGGGCGAGGAGGGGGGTGTTTGGGGCGAGGAGGGGGGTGTTTGGGGCGAGGAGGGGGGTGTTTGGGGCGAGGAGGGGGATGTTTGGGGCGAGGAGGGGGGTGTTTGGGGCGAGGAGGGGGGTGTTTGGGGCGAGGAGGGGGGTGTTTGGGGCGAGGAGGGGGGTGTTTGGGGCGAGGAGGGGGGTGTTTGGGGCGAGGAGGGGGTGTTTGGGGCGAGGAGGGGGTGTTTGGGGCGAGGAGGGGGTGTTTGGGGTGAGGGGGTGAATGAGGGCTTGGGGTTAGGAGTTGGGGAGTAGGGGTGGATGGTGTGCAACTGTTAATTCCTGGATTCTTTTTCCTCAATCTGGTTCAGTAAAATTACTGAGTCGAATACCTCTTGTGCTTTGAACAAAGCAGTCTTTATTACCGGCCAGTAAGACCTATCAGACAGAAGATATACTCTCTGGATAGAGCGTACACACTCCCTACGGATAGGTGAAGTTACATCGTAAAGTGTTAACAGTTATACAGTTTTGAAATCAGATAACAAAATGCAAATGGATTGACAGTCTAACTCAGCCACTCATTCGTCAATCTATATGAGATGTTCTTCTTGAAAGCTCAAGTATTGCCTCTAAATGTTTCAATCTAATGGTGTGACTATTAACTGAGACCTTGCAATTCTGCAGATGTATTTCAGGTTACAATTATATATTATTGGCAGGATTAGTGACTTGAAACCTTGAGACAGACTGTTAGCTATGCTGATGTTGCACTATTTGCAATCTGACATTCTCCCAGCTATTCTTCCATGGCTTATACATTTTCAGATATCCCGTTTACTTTACTGTCCTTAATTCCATATATTCCGTTCAGATATCCACATCCCCCCTTTTATCATTCTATGATAACATTTAGGATCATTCTATGAGTATTGCATTGTTGAGTAGTTCTCTAGTTTGTTGGATCATAACCCGGGAACCCTTGACCACAAGAGGGTCTGCTAACCTTGTCATTGCTTTACAGCAGAGGTTAAGGCAACCAACAATCAAACAGCAGGTAATTATTATGAGAACAATTGCCCCATGTATTAGATAGGATCTCCAAGATCCACCCAGAAACCAATCAAACCTGCTAAGTTCTTTTGCTGGTGTGGATAACTTTTTCACCTCCCTCCTTATGTGATCGGCAAGGTGGGTTATGTTTTCTGAACTATCAGGAATGTAAGTGCAACATTCAGATCCTATCAGGGCACACGTTCCCCCTTTCTCAGCTAACAGGTAATCGAGGGCCATTCGGTTTTGTAATGCTATGGTCCTTATCGCTACCATTTCAGCTGTGATGCCCTCCAGAGCCTCAGCAGTGCGGTTAGCTACCTGTTCCAATATCGTTTCTTTGAATCCATCTAACAGTCTCAGTTAGGGTCAGGGGAACGGTGCGCAAAGGAATTCCCCCTTTGGAATGTATAGGGATATGTGAACACACCCAGCATCTAGTGAAGTGCCCTTTTTCCGCATAAACGTAAGACATATACAAAAAGGTGTTTACATGGAGCTCTCGCCTTTGTCTTCCTTCCCGTGTGCCAAAACTGTCATATCAACACTATTATGCAGACAGTGGCATACAGACACAGTCTCATCTTATAAATAGTCCAATTATTTAGCTGATAAAAAGAGTTCTGTTTTCCTGTTTCACTTCTTCAGGTCTCCGTCAGTGTATTTGGCTGTCTGACAGGTAAGAGTTCAAACTGATCCTCCTTCAACTGCCTTGTTCAGCTATAGGGAGGAGGAGATCTGGAACAGAAACAGGAATTAGACTAACCAGCAAAATTTGTTTAAATGGTGATGAGCTTGCAGTGGTGCAGGTGAACCCAGGCACTTTTCCCCTCAACCTTGGCTGCAGTGGGGGTAGTGAGTGACACCTAAAAAGGCCCCTCCCATTGTGGCTCTAATCCCTTCCGAATCCATACTTCCCTGGTGCCACAAGGGACAATTCGGGTAAAACTGGGAGGTCGAGGTGAGCATCTTGAACCTGGTTGTGAACTAGTCGCAGAGCCTGAGTCAGAGAAAGAACATAGGTGGTCATCAGTCTAGCTGAGATCTCATATCTAGGAACAATTTCCCTCATTAACACCTTAACAACAGTCTGAGTCTTATTGTCCAGGTTAGGGTAGGCTTCAATCCATCTGCTAAACACATCTACTATTACTAACACATATCTGTAACACTGAACTTTTTGCAACTCAATGTAGTTCAACTGAAATGTCTCAAAGGGACCTTCGGGTAGGGGCGTTTTACCCCAATCACAGGGGACTCCCTTCCCTGGATTATGTTGCTGGCCAACCAGGCAACGACTACTGATGTTCTGGGTGAGCGCCTGGAGTCTAGGGTGCCACCAAGTAGCCAAAAGCGTATCACTTGTTGCCCTTGCTCCACAATGAGTAGCAAAATGCAGACATTCTATAACCCATGAGGCCAACTCGTCAGACATGCAAGTCTGTTCCGCGGGAGTGGTCCAGAGTTTAGAAACATTGTCATAAGTACATGCATAATATTTCCACAACAGTTTATCTTTTTCAGGAGCGTCCCCCTGTGCTTTTATAACATCTTGGATGGTTGGCATTGGTTTTTCCGAGGCTAACTTATCCTTCGCAGGATTTTTAGTCTGACTCATAATTTTGGGCACTACCATCTGTTGGTCACGAGAGGCCTGTTTGGCCTCTTGGTCAGGACAACGATTCCCTATATCAACCAGAGAATTTCCGGTAGTATGGGCGGTACATTTGACAATGGCAATGCGTTTGGGGAACATGAGGGCTTGCAACAAATCAGATACTAGCTGTTTATGAGATATCTCATTCCCCTGTGAGGTTAGGAATCCCCTATTTTTCCATAATTGTCCGAAATCATGCGCCACCCCAAAGGCATACCTAGAGTCGGTATAGATATTGACTTTGAGATCTTTGGCCAAGATACAGGCTTGGGTGAGGGCGAATAGTTCAGCTTGTTGAGCAGAATAGGCGGTTTCAAAGCGGCAGATTCCAAGACCTGATTCTCCTGGTTTATTATGGCGTATCCTGAGATTCGTGTATCTTCTGGATTAATAGAAGTACTTCCGTCAACATACATAAACAATCATGACCGGGTTCTTCCTCATATTGGGGTGGCTCAGTAAGAATACAGTCTGGATCTTCCATTGGTACATCAACTAAATCTTCCCTGACTGATGTGGCCTCTTAAATTAAAGATAAACAATCATGACTGGGTTCTTCCTCATCTTGGGGTGGCTCAGTAAGGAAACAGGCCGGATTAATTGCAGTACAGTGCCGAAAGGTCAGTTTAGGATTACCTGTGATTTCAGTGGGTTCTGTCGGATAGAGGGCCAGTCCACATTGCCCTGCACTGGGATCTCAATTAATGGGAGTATAACCCACTTGGGAGGGGTCCTCTGCCCACACATGAGGATCCACATAGTCAGGTATGTCCGAGCCAGTATGATGCTGTAGAGTCGTTAAGACCTTCTCGGGGTCCCCATGAAATTAGACTGTTCGGCCATGTTTTACGATTTGCACATCCCGGCTGGTAGGGTCAGCCTCATCTATGGCCTTGCGTACCATAACTCCCAAATCTTTAGCATGGTGAGGGGCTAATACTTCACGAGCAATATGCGGTGCCATTGTTAGGGGCTGTTTCCACAGATTCTTATCCACTTCCACAAAATCTGCCTCTCTTTCCAGTCCAGTCACTCTAGCCCTTAATAGAATTCCCTTCACTTCCCCTTCGTGATCCTGATAAAGGTTCTGCAGGTCCTGATTCTTTCCACTGGGATCGTATGCTAGGGTCACGTGATAGGGTGCCTGCGGCAGGTCCAGAGACCACCACTGAGGGGTTCTAGTGGTATAATACTGCCGCTTAAGGGTTTCCTGTTTTACAATAATCTCCATACTCCAAATGCAACTGGAATTTGCAAAGGAGGTCTCTAGCCATCAAGTTACAGTCCAGATTGGTTGTGATAACAACTCGATGTTCCACCGATTCTTCCTGGTAACCCATTTTAACCGGTTCTGACACTGGGAATGTCGAGATTTGTCCCAGGAATCCTGAAAGTTCCTGTGTTTCAGTAGAGGCAGGGAGTTTAAGCTTTGATTGTACAGAAGACATGAAGGCTCCCGTATCTATCAAAAAGGGTTGCCACTCATTCAGAATGGGTTCGTCGTCCGGGGAGGATCCCTGCACAATCAAGCTGCGTAGTCAATCGGGGGACAATTGACCAAAGGAGTTGTTTCTGGGAGAAGTTAGTGTAAGATCCTCCTCTCCCCCCTTGCCCCCCTCCTCTTCCTCCTCTTCCTTTTCCATGCTGACGGTAGGGGCAATTTTTATTCCAATGTCCTTCCTGCCCACAATTAAAACAGTCAATTCCTCTTACCCAGTCCCGGCCTCTTCCCATACCATGCCGGGGACAATAGGGAGGTTTATTAGCAGGGCTCGGGCCGTTTGGTTGTTTAGTATAACCGTATCCTTGCTTATCCATCCAATCCTGTATGCAACACTACGGTTCTATTGATCCTTCCTCCCGAGATGGCTCTTCCTTTCTAGTCACGTATTCAGCCTTGACCCGGGTTGGGGGCGCACCTCCCCCCTCCCCTTTATTTTCCTGCCAATAATATCTAACTGTCCTCTCCATCTGTCCGGATAGCGTGAGCAATCAAATAGTTGTTTGAAGATCACAGACATCTATAGAGAGGTGGTCTGCAGCTTGTTGTGCATCAGAGTTTGGCATTAGTCTGACAGGGAATTGGTGTCGGGACTTTGGGATCTTGGAAATCATTTCTAGGCCGGAGGATGTTTCGGAGCTGTCTGACTGCTTGACAGTTCTGCGTCTCGATCGGCGGGGGTGTTTGCTATGTATTTCACAACTTGGACTGGTAGGTTGACTAGAAGATTTACGGGACTGTTTGTGATGTTGAGATATAGTTCTGCCCTTTCGAGTGTGAGATCTGGTCCTTTCGGCTATATTGCCTGTGAACTGGGGATCCGAATCGCTATCAGAGGATGAGGAGTCAGTTTGGGTTTGTTGCTTTGGTGATATGTGGTTGTTCCTAACTCTTTTTACCGGAGTGTTAGGTGGAGGGTGTTGGGAAGAGGACTGGAGCAAGAGGCCAGGGGGTGCGGGAGGCGCCGTTGGGCGCTGAGTCAGTGGCCACTCATCAATTTCATCATCAGCCTCGGTTAACACAAAGCCAGCCATTTTAACTTGTAGTTGATCAATACCTTTCTCAGAGGTCCCAGAGGATCTCTTAGCAAGTTTCTCGTGCGCACATTCATTCTTTTTTTTTTAAAGACGTCTACAGTTTTAACATGTGTTCCCTCTGTCAATGCAAGTCCTAATTTAATAGCATTTGTTTGCCAACTCGATAGAAGTGATGCATCTTTTAATTTCTGACAATAATGTCGCCAGGTTGCAATTACATTTTTTTATCCCCTTTTCCTCGTTCCCTTCTCCAAATTAATCCCTGTGCTTTTTTTTTTACCTCTACGCTTCTAGTGCCACCTAGAGGCCACTGGTCATCCCCTAATAATTTGTTCAGAGCTCCTGATAATTTTCTAAAGTCTTCAGCTCTTTCAGGGAATTCCTCACATAGCTTTTGTAGCGGACTATCCGCATCCGTGGTTTTATCCAACTGATTACCCATTTTCACGCTGCCCCTCGTATTACTGTGTCGCTACGCGTTCGTGTTGTCGTGCAATTTAAACAAACTTAAAAATAGACACAGACTTTACAGAACTAACACTGACTTTAACTAACTCCAAATAACCAAACTTTACTAATGCTAACACTTACTCGCGTCGCCGCGCGATTTCAATACTAAAACTACCACGTCGCCTCGCAGTTCACGTCGCCGCGCGAGTTAAGATACTTTAAACTTTAAAAAATAGACAAAGACTTCTAACACTTACCCGCGTCGCCGCGCGATTTACAAAATAGACAAGGACTTCTAACACTTACCCGCGTCCCGCGCGATTTCAATACTTAAAACTTTACTTAAAACTCTAAACACTTAAGACTTACAAAGACTTACTGCCATTAGCACTGACTTTCGCGATTCGCGTTGCTGCGCCTCTGCGTCACTACGCGTCGGCGTCACTGCGCGTTTACGTCATCGCGCGTCTGCTTCACTGCGCATTTACGTCACTGCGCGTTCGCTTCGGCCCTTCTTCTCTCGGCCGCGCGCTCGCGCCGCTGCGCGCTCGCGTCGGCCCTACCTTCCGAGTTGCTGCGGGGGTTTTTTTTTAAATTCAATCAGAGCCTAGACGGGCCAAGTGATATTCAAGGTCCCTTCGTCGTACCTGAGTTGAACACCTATCCTCTATTTAAATCCCCATTTTATTCCCTGTGAGCCTAAGTTTCTAATTTTGATTTCTTATGAGCCTCAATTAATTTCTTTTAGTCTCCAAATTTCCCTATCCTTTCGCGTTACTGCGCAGTTTAAATCCAATCAGTCAATGAAAGTCCTAATTTAATGGAGTTTTTCTGCCAACTGGACAGGAGTGATTTTTTTTTTTTTACTGCAGTGGAATTTTTCTCATAATTTAAAATCTCAAAACATTTTTTTTAGCACCTATTTAGTACGTTATTTTTTTTCATAACTAGAGAGAAGTCTGGCACGTAGGCTGTGGACTGCTTTTTGTTATCTCAATTGTTCCAGCCTCAAGGTTGTGTTATTTAATATAATTTTTTTTTAAAATCCTTTTGAATCCATCTCAGTTGTTTTGCTGTGCCTTCTCTGAATGTTTTCTTTCAACAAGTTTTTCTTTTTTTTTAACCACCGGGACCATGTAATTTTTTCTTTTTTTTTTAAACAAACCTATCCTTTGTGCATTTCCTGGCTCCGTAACTTATCATCCGAATATACGTAATTCAATAAGGTTCACACTCTTAAACTTCCCACATACAGGACAACACTACGAAGGGTTAAAACAAACTTTCATTCTGTTTGAGATAAAACAAACCACAACTCCCCGGCTTTTTTTACAGTAAAAGTCACAGAAGCATTTCTCATTTAAACAGACATTCACAAGAGTCTCTTTTCTTTCCTATTAATTTTTTTTTGGATCCATGATTGATCATCTATCCCTATCTAGCTCTAACTATCACCTATCTTTCCAAGTCGCCGCTTGGTTTGCGTCATCGCGCAATTTCCCTATCTCTATCCCTATTCTAAGTTTGAAAGGTATTCACCAGATTGTCCTGGATCTCGTTCAGACACTACCTGAAAACCAGCGAGTGGCTAAACTTTCCTCAGACTTTTGAAACCGGGGGAAACTGGAGCAGTATTGAAATCATACTCACTCCAGTGGCCATTTTCCCCTCGTCTCGTCCAAGGCTAGTCTGGCTCTTAATTCGCAAGTTTTCGGCAGTCGTCCATTGAGATCCCACTTCTGACACCAAATGTAAATTCCCGGATTCTTTTAGCTCAATCTGGTTCAGTAAAAGTACTGAAGGTACACGAATCTCAGGATACGCCATAGTAAACCAGCAGAGGAAGAAACCCTCATCGCATTTACAAAAGTACTTGGATATGCACTGGAAGTGCGTTAACCTACAGGGCTACGGACCAAGAGCTGGAAAGTGGGATTAGGCTGGATAGCTCTTTTTCGGCCGCATGGCCTCGTTCTGTGTTGTAAACTGCTATGATTCCATGTCACCAATCCCCTCCTGTCTGATATAATATTGCGAAGCACAGTGGAAGGCCAGAAGATTGGGAAATGTTTAGAAACCAGCAAAGAACGACAAAAAAAATGATAAAGACAGAGAAGATAGCATACGAGAGCAAACTAGCAAGAAATATAAAAACAGTCAGTAAGAGCTTCTACAGGTATATAAAATGGAAACAAGCGGCTAAAGTCAATGTTGGTCCCTTAGAGGATGAGACTGGAGAATTAATAACGGGAAACACGGAAATGGCAGTGATTTTGAACAAATATTTTGTATTGTTCTTCACGATAGAGGACACTAAAAACATCCCAACAGTTGATAATCAAGGAGCTATTGCTGTGGTTACGGTGGGGTGAAGCGGGACTTAAAACAGTCACTATCACTAGAGATAAAGTACTCAGCAAACAAATGGGACTAAAGGTAGACAAGACCCCTAGACCTGATAGCATGCATCCTAGGGTCTTAAAAGTGGCTGCAGAGATAGTGGATGCACTGGTTGTAATCTACCAAAATTACCTGAATTCTGGAGAGGTCCCAGCGGACTGGAAAACTGCAAATGTAACACCCCTATTCAAGTAAGGAGGGAGGCAGAGGGCAGGAAACCATAGACCAGTTAGCCTACCATCTCAGTGGGAAAATACTGGAGTCCAGCATTAAGGAAGTAGTAGCAGGACATTTAGAAAATCATACTGCAGTCAGGCAGTCAGCATGGTTTTATGAAAGGGAAATCATGTTTTGACAAATTTGCTGGAGTTGTTTGAAGATGTAACAAGCAGAGTGGATCAAGGAGAACCAGTTGATGTTGTATATTTGCATTTCCAGAAAACATTTGAGAAGGTGTCACACAAAAGGTTACTGCACAAGGTAAGAGCTCAAGGGGTTGGGGGCAATATATCAGAATGGATAGAGGATTGGCTACCTAACAGAAAACAGTGTCAGCATAAATGGGTCATTTTTCGGTTGGCAAACTGTAACTAGTGGGGTGCCGCAGGGATCAGTGCTGGGGCTTCAACAATTTACAATTTATATTAATGACTTGGATGAAGGGACCGAGTGTAACATAGCCAAATTTTCTGATGATACAAAGATAGGTTGTTGTGAGGAGGACGCAAAGAATCTACAAAGGGATATAGATAGGCTCAATGAGCGGGCAAAAATCTGGCAGATGGATTATAATGTGGTAAAATGTCAGGTTATCCCCTTTGGTAGAAAAAATAAAAAAGCAAATTATGATTTAAATGGAGACAATTACAAAATGCTGTAGTGCAGAGGGATCTGGGGGTACTTGTACATGAAACTTAAAAGATTAGCATGCAGGTAAAGCAAGTAATCAGAAGGCAAATGGAATGCTGGCCTTTATTGCAAGGGGGATAGAGTATGAAAGTAGGGAAGTCCTGCTATAATTGTACAGGGCATTGGTAAGACCACACCTGGAGTACTGCGCACAGTTTTGGTCTGGACTTGTCTCCATTCCCGTGCCAAGGGGATTGCTATACCAGACGGGAGGGGCAACATTTGGGGACACGGATTCCCCACTAATTCCCATTCCCCTTCTTTCTGGTGGATAATGGAGGGGCCACTGTGTGTAATGTGCAAGTCAGTAAGAATTGTCAGCAAGCTCTTTCTAATTGGAGATTTTATTCATGTGGAAACTTTCACACACTATTGTAGATTTTATACCAAAGATCAGTTTAGGATTAAAGTAAAAGTTCATAATTTTATTGCAAACTGAATTTCTGTTGAGAGTCGCTGAATTAAGGGGAAAGATAACACACAGCATTTCTTAAATGGACACTGCAGCCCCGAGAACACAATCAGCAATATATCCAGAATATTAAAGTCCAGCCCAGTTATAGGGTTATCAGCAGAAACAAACCCCAACTGTCAGAATGAACATGGTTCAGTCGGGATGTGATTAACAGCAGCAATAACAGCAGATTCCAACCCCTGCAGTCACTTGTGAACTCGCTGGTGTGTCAGCAGGTTGGATGACTGACTGAATCCCTTCCCACACTCAGAGCAGGTGAACGGCCTCTCCCCAGTGTGAACTCGCTGGTGTGTCAGCAGGTGGGATGATGTAGCGAATCCCTCCCCACACTCAGAGCAGGTGAATGGCCTCTCCCCAGTGTGAACTCGCTGGTGTCTCAGCAGGTGGAATGAATGAGTGAATCCCTTCCCACACTCAGAGCAGGTGAATGGCCTCTCCCCAGTGTGAACTCGCTGGTGTCTCAGCAGGGTGGATGACCGAGTGAATCCCTGCCCACACTCAGAGCAGGTGAATGGCCTCTTCCCAGTGTGAACTCGCTGGTGTGTCAGCAGGGTGGATGACCGAGTGAATCCCTTCCCACACTCAGAGCAGGTGAACGGCCTCTCCCCAGTGTGATTGCGTCGATGAATTTCCAGCTCTGATGGTGATCTGAATACCTTCCCACAGTCACCACATTTCCACGGTTTCTCCATGGTGCGGGTGTCCTTGTGACTCTCCGTGGTTGTACGATGGGTTGAAGCCTCGCCCACGCACAAAACACGTTTACAGTTTCTCCGCACGGTGAATGGTGCGATGTTTTTTCAGGCTGTGTAACTGGTTAAAGCTCTTTCCATAGGCAGTGGAACACTCACTCGGGTGTGTGTGTGTCTCGGAGCCTTTCCAGTCACACTGACATTTGAAATCTTTTCCCACAGGCAAACATTTCTCCTTCCACTTTCAAAGGCCAATGATATTCAGGTCCTGAAGAATCGATTGACTCCGTCAGATCTTGACGTGATGTTTGGTTTGTGCTTCCTGTCTGAAAATCTCCCCTTCTAATATTCTGTAAAAGGAGATAATAAAACTCATCACTGTCAGTCCAAGACAGAAATTCAGAATAGACAATCTAGGGACCAAGTTTCGACAGGAGTTGCTCCTATTTTTTTGGAACAACGAGTTTTTTTTGAGAATCCTAGAAATCGCAATTCTCCCCATTTAGTTTGCTCCAGTTTCAGTCGGTTAGTTCAGTTTTTTTTTTAGTTCCGTTTCTTTTTAGTGCGGTTTTTTTTCCAAAAAGGGGGCGTTACCAGCCACTTACGCCTGTTTTGGCCATTTAAGTGAGTTGAGACAGCGATAAGTTACTCCAAACTAACTTAGGCCTGAGTCAATGTCCATTTTGATATGCTCAGAAAAACCTTGCGGACACTTTAGCAATCAGTCGCAGGTAGCCAGAGTTAAGGGGAGGGGGAAGTGAAGTTAGAGGGAAGTTAGAGGATTTTCCAAAGCATTAAACACTTCTCTTTTAAAAATAAAGAACCATCATCAATAATAAATGATCAATAAATCAATCAATAAATAAATCAATAAACAAAAAAAATCAATAAATCAATAAATAAAAAATTATAAGTTCCTACCTCACCTACTGCAGCACCGATGCGTTGGGGAGCACCGGGAGCCCTCCAGCAGCACACGGCCCACACTCAGCCCTGCCTGCCTGCCTGATTACATTTTCAAGGGGAAGAGCTCGGGTGTGCCCAGCCGCCGAGGAGGTGGTCCGGTGGGGCCCGCTGCCGAGGAGGTGGTCGGGCGGCCCCATCGCGGAGGAGGTGTTCAGGCGGGCCGGCGAGGAGGCCTTGAGGTAAGAGCAGTGGTGGCGAGGTGAGGCCCGAGGTTGGGCAGCGGCGAGGCGAGGGGTGGTGAGGCGAGACCCGAGGTTGGGCAGCAGCGAGGCGAGGCCCGGGTTTAGGCAGCAGCGAGGCGAGGGACGGTGAGGCAGGCAGGCTACTCGACCAGGGAGAGGGTCACCCGGAGCCACGATGCGCTGGGAGGGCCAGGAACTACTGCGCATGTGCACAGACTCCACTGTGCACGCGCGCAGCTGCCGGCACTTTTTCGGCGAAGGGCTGTAGCTCCGCCCCCCACTGCTTCTGCTGCGCTGCACCCAGTCCAAAGCAGGCCTGATCATCGTGGAGAATCACGAGGTGAGTATTAGGTGCGCTTTTCCTTCCAGAAAGTCGGCGGACCTCTCGGAGGTGCGCCATTCTACGGGTCGGTCGAAACTTGGCCCCCGAGTTTCCATGGAACATACTTTCCTCTCTTGTTCTTCCAAAGCTGTAAATCCCTGTCCCACACATTGTCCCTCCTGCTGTGCTGAAATCCAAACCCATCGCACATTTCTAGACTGTTTCTCCTCCACTCCTAGTTTTCACCACCAATACTGGCTGGGTTCAGAAATACACTCACTGGTTCCCCTCCCTCTCCTCCCCTGAAGGTGCTGATTCTGGCTGGGTTCAGTTCTACATTCACTGGTTCCCCTCCCTCTCCTCCCCTGAAGGTGCTGACTCTGGCTGGGTTCAGTTCTACATTCACTGGTTCCCCTCCTCTCCTCCCCTGAAGGTGCTGACTCTGGCTGGGTTCAGTTCTACATTCACTGGTTCCCCTCCCTCTCCTCCCCTGAAGGTGCTGACTCTGGCTGGGTTCAGTTCTACACTCACCAGTTTCTCTCCAGTAGTGACCTATGTGCCCAATCTCCCTGTGTGAACCTCAACAGTGAGTGTTGACAGGCCTTTCCACTGTCTTCACCTGAGGCCTCACACGTGCATTTTCCAGCAGGGTCACTGGACCCTCCTCCCAATTACTCAGTTTCTAAACGATAAGCGGATAAGGGGTTATGGGGAGTGGGCAGAGAACATAAGAACATAAGAAATAGGAACAGGAGTAGGCCATACGGCCCCTCGAGCCTAGTCTGCCATTCAATAAGATCATGGCTGATTCGAGCATGGACTCAGCTCCACTTACCCGCCCGCTCCCCATAACCCCTTATCGGTTGAGATACTGTCTATTTCTGTCTTAAATTTATTCAATGGCCCGACTTCCATAGCTCTCTCAGGCAGATTCCACAGATTTACAACCCTCTGAGAGAAGAAATTTCTCCTCATCACAGTTTTAAATGGACAGCCCATTATTCTAAGATTATGCCCTCTAGTTCCAGTCTCCCCCATCAGTAGAAACATCCTCTCTGCATTCACCTTGTCAAGCCCCCTCATAAATCTTATATGTTTCGATAAGATCACCTCTCATTCTTCTGAATTCCAATGAGTAGAGGCCCAACCTACTCAACCTTTCCTCATAAGTCAACCCCCTCATCCCCAGAATGAACCTTGTGAACCTTCTCTGAACTGCCCCCAAAGCAAGTATATCCTTTCGTAAAATTGGAAACCAAAACTGTACGCAGCATTCTAGGTGTGGCCTCACCAATACCTTATATAGCTGTAGCAAGACTTCCCAGCTTTTATACTCCATCCCCTTTGCAATAAAGGCCAAGATACCATTGGTCTTCCTGATCACTTGCTGTTTCGGCATACTATCCTTTTGTGTTTCGTGCACAAGTACCCCCAGGTCCCGCTGTACTGCGGCACTTTGCAATCTTTCTCCATTTAAATAATAACTTGCTCTTTCATTTTTTTCTGCCAAAGTGCATGACCTCACACTTTCCACATTATACTCCAGCTGCCAAATTTTCGCTCATGCACTTAGCCTGTCTATGTCGTTTTGCAGATTTTGTGTGTCCTCCTCACACATTGCTTTTCCTCTTATCTTTGTATCAGCAGCAAATTTCATTACGTTACAATCAGTCCCTTCTTCCAAGTCATTAATATAGATTGTAAATAGTTGGGGTCCCAATACTGATCCCTGCGGCACCCCACTAGTTACTAGTTGCCAACCCAAGAACGAACCATTTATCCCGACTCTCTGTTTTCTGTTAGTTAACCAATCCTCTACCCATGCGAATATATTGCTCCCAACCTCCTCAATATTTCCTCATAAGTTCACACACTCATCTCTGAAATCAACCTCGTGAACCTTCTCTGAACTGCCGCCCCTCTCCTCCCCTGAAGATGCTGACTCCGGCTGGGTTCAGTTCTGCATTCACTGGTTCCCCTCCCCTCCCCTAAAGATGCTGACTCCGGCTGGGTTCAGTTCTGCATTCACTGGTTCCCCTCCCCTCCCCTGAAGATGCTGATTCCGGTTGGTTTCAGTTCTGCACTCACTGGTTAACATAAAAACATAAGAAATAGGAGCAGAAGTAGGCCATACGGTCCCTCGAGCCTGCTCCGCCATTTAATACGATTATTTGTGATCCGATCATGGACTCAGGTCCACTTCCCCGCCCGATCCCCATAACCCCTTATCGTTTAAGAAACTGTCTATTTCTGTCTTAAATTTATACAAATGTCCCAGCTTCCACAGCTCTCTGAGGCAGCAAATTCCACAGATTGACAACCCTCAGAGAAGAAATTTCTCCTCATCTCAGTTTTAAGTGGGCGGCCCATTATTCTAAGATTATGTCCCCAAGTTCTAGTCTCTCCTGTCAGTGGAAACATCCTCTCTGCATCCACCTTGCCAAGCCCCCTCATAATCGCATATGTGTTTTGATAAGATCACCTCTCATTCTTCTGAATTCCAATAAGTAGAGGCCCAACCTACTCAACCTTTCCTCAAAAGTCAACCCCCTCATCTCCGGAATCAACCTTGTGAACCCTCTCTGAACTGCCTCCAAAGCAAGTATATCCTTTCTTCAATATGGAAGCCAAAAGTGCACGCAGTATTCCAGGTGTGGCCTCACCAATACTGTACAACTGTAGCTAGACTTCCCTGCTTTTATACTCCATCCCCTTTGCAGTAAAGGCCAAGATTCCATTGACCTTCCTGATCACTTGCTGTACCTGCATACTAACCTTTTGTATTTCATGCACAAGTACCCCCCAGGTCCCACTGTACTGCAGCACGTTGCAATTTTTCTGCATTTAAATAATAACTTGCTCTTTGATTTTTTTCTGCCAAAGTGCGTGACCTCACACTTTGCAATATTATACTCCATCTCCCAAATTTTTGCCCATTCCCTAAGCTTCTGTCCTTTTGCAGATTTTGTGTGTCCTCCTCACTCATTGCTTTCCCTCCCATCTTTATATCGTCAGAAAACTTGGCTACATTACACTCGGTCCCTTGTTCCAAGTCATTAATATAGATTGTAAATAGTTGGGGTCCCAGCACTGATCCCTGCGGCAACCTACTTGTTACTGATTGCCAAACCGAGAATGAACCATTTATCCTGACTCTCTGTTTTCTGTTAGTTAGCCAATCCCCTATCCATGCTAATATATTGCCCTCAACCTCCTCAACATTTCCTCATAAGAACCTCCTCATCTCGGGAATCAACCTCGTGAACCTTCTCTGAATTGCATCCTCTCTCCTCCCCTGAAGATGCAGACTCTGTCTGGTTTCAGTTCTGCACTCACTGGTTCCCCTCCCACTCCTCCCCTGAAGGTGCTGACTCTGGCTGGGTTCAGTTCTGCACTCACTGGTTCCCCTCCCACTCCTCCCCTGAAGGTGCTGACTCTGGCTGGGTTCAGTTCTACATTCACTGGTTCCCCTCTCTCTCTTCCCTGAAGGTGCTGACTCTGGCTGGGTTCAGTTTTAGACTCACTGGTTCCCCTCCCTCCCTTCCCCTGAAGGTGCTGACGATGGCTGAGTTCAGTTGTATACTCGCATGTTCCCCTCCCTCCCATCCGCCCCGTCCCTTAAGGCGCTAACTCTGGCTGTGTTCAATTCCACAGTCACTGTTTCCCCTTCCTCCCCTCTCCAGCAGGCAGAGTTTAGGGAGCTAGCAGGGAGATTAAAAAGCAGGACCTCAAAAGGTAGTAATCTCCGCATTACTCCCAGTGCCACGAGCTAGCGAGTACAGAAATAGGAGGATAGAGCAGATGAATGCGTGGCTGGAGAGATGGTGCAAGAGGGAGGGCTTTAGATTCCTGACACATTGGGACCACTTCTGGGGGAGGTGGGACCTGTACAAACCGAATGGGTTGCACCTCAACAGAGCCGGGACCAATAACCTTGTGGGAGGGTGGGGGTGTTTGCTAGTGTTGTTGGGGAGGGTTTAAACTAGCTTGGCAGTAGGATGGGAACCTGACAATAGATTCAGCAGGGAGGGGAGCAAAGCTGGAATTAGAAAGCAAAAATAAAGAAAGCGAGTTTGAAGGAGAGAGGAAACAAGCAGGAAAAAAGGGTAAAAAAACAAACTTAAAGGCACTTTGTCTAAATGCATGTAGCATTTGTAACAAAATAGATATGTTGACGGCACAAATTGAGACAAATGGGTATGATCTGATAGCCATTACAGAGACGTGGTTACAAGGTGACCAGGACTGGGAATTAAATATTCAGAGGTACTTGACAATCCGGAAGGACAGACAGAAAGGAAAAGGAGCTGGGGTAGCTCTATTGATAAGGATGGAATCACTGCAATAGTAAAAAACGATATTGTCTCAAATGATAAGGATGTTGAAACAGTTTGGGTGGAGATAAGGAACAATAAGGGGAAAAATTCACTGGTGGGCATAGTCTATAGGCCGCCGAACAGTAGCAACTCTGTTGGTCGGAGCGTAAACCAGGAAATAGTGGAGGCTTGTAAAAAGGGAACAGCAATAATCATAGGTGGTTTTAATCTCCATATTGATTGGATAAATCAAATTGGTCAGGGCAGCCTTGAGGAGGAGTTCATGGAGTGCATAGGGACAGGTTCCTTGAGCAGTATGTAACGGAACCAACCAGGGGGCAGGCTATCTTAGATCTGATCCTGTATAATGAGACAGGATTAATAAACAATCTCCTAGTAAAGGATCCCCTCGGAATGAGTGATCAGAGTATGACTGAATTTCAAATTCAGATGCAGGGTGAGAAAGTTGAATCTCTAATCAGCGTACTAAGCTTAAATAAAGGAGACTATGAAGGTATGAGGGCAGAGTTGGGTAACTTGGACTGGGAAAATAGATTAAAGTGCAGGACATAGAAACATAGAAAATAGAAAATAGGTGCAGGAGCAGGCCATTCAGCCCTTCTAGCCTGCACCGCCATTCAATGAGTTCATGGCTGAACATGAAACTTCAGTACCCACTTCCTGCTTTCACGCCATACCCCTTGATCCCCCGAGTAGTAAGGACTTCATCTAACTCCCTTTTGAATATATTTAGTGAATTGGCCTCAACTACTTTCTGTGGTAGAGAATTCCACAGGTTCACCATTCTCTGGGTGAAGAAGTTTCTCCTTATCTCGGTCCTAAATGGCTTACCCCTTATTCTCAGACTGTGACCCCTGGTTCTGGACTTCCCCAACATTGGGAACATTCTTCCTGCATCCAACCTGTCCAAACCCGTCAGAATTTTAAACGTTTCAATGAGGTCCCCTCTCACTCTTCTGAACTCCAGTGAATACAAGCCCAGTTGATCCAGTCTTTCTTGATAGGTCAGTCCCACCATCCCGGGAATCAGTCTGGTGAATCTTCGCTGCACTCCCTCAATAGCAAGAATGTCCTTCCTCAAGTTAGGAGACCAAAACTGTACACAATACTCCAGGTGTGGCCTCACCAAGGCCCTGTACAACTGTAGCAACACCTCCCTGCCTCTGTACTCAAATCCCCTCGCTATGAAGGACAACATGCCATTTGCTTTCTTAACCACCTGCTGTACCTGCATGCCAACCTTCAATGACTGATGTACCATGACACCCAGGTCTCGTTGCACCTTCCCTTTTCCTAATCTGTCATCAGTCAGATAGTCTGTCTCTCTGTTTTTACCACCAAAGTGGATAACCTCACATTTATCCACATTATACTTCATCTGCCACGCATTTGCCCACTCACCTAACCTATCCAAGTCACTCTGCAGCCTCATAGCATCCTCCTCACAGCTCACACTGCCACCCAACTTAGTGTCATGCGCAAATTTGGAGATACTACATTTAATCCCCTCGTCTAAATCATTAATGTACAATGTAAACAGCTGGGGCCCCAGCACAGAACCCTGCGGTACCCCAGTAGTCACTGCCTGCCATTCTGAAAAGTACCCATTTACTCCTACTCTTTGCTTCCTGTCTGACAACCAGTTCTCAATCCATGTCAGCACACTACCCCCAATCCCATGTGCTTTAACTTTGCACATTAATCTCCTGTGTGGGATCTTGTCGAAAGCCTTCTGAAAGTCCAAATATACCACATCAACTGGTACTCCTTTGTCCACTTTATTGGAAACATCCTCAAAAAATTCCAGAAGATTTGTCAAGCATGATCTCCCTTTCACAAATCCATGCTGACTTGGACCTATCATGTCACCATTTTCCAAATGCGCTGCTATGACATCCTTAATAATTGATTCCATCATTTTACCCACTACTGAGGTCAGGCTGACCGGTCTATAATTCCCTGCTTTCTCTCTCCCTCCTTTTTTAAAAAGTGGGGTTACATTGGCTACCCTCATGAACAATGGTGTACATTTAAGGAGATATTTCACAACTCTCAAGAAAAATCTATTCCAGTGAGGAGGAAAAGGTGCGAGAGAAAATAGAGCCATCCATGGCTAGCTAAAGAAATAAAGGCCGTTATCCATTAAAAACAAGGGCATACAAAGTGACCAAATCTAGTGGGAGGATAGAAAACTGGGAAGCTTTTAAAAACCAGCAAAGAATAACTAAAAAATGAGTAAGAAAGGGAAGATAGACTGTGAAAGTAAACTAGCACAAAATATAAAAACAGATAGCAAGAGTTTCTATAGGTATATAAAAAGGAAAAGTGTGGCTAAAGTAATTGTTGGTCCTTTAGAGGACGAGACCAGGGAATTAGTAATGGGGAACAGGGAGATGGCAGAAACTCTGAACAAATATTTTGTATCCGTCTTTACGTTAGAGGACACTAACATTCCAACAGTGAATAGTCAAGGGGATCCGGGGGGGGGCGGGGGGGGGGAGGGAGGAACTTAACACAATCACTAAGGAGGTGGTACTCAGTAAGATAATGGGATTAAAGGCAGATAAAACCCCTGGACCTGATGGCTTGTATCCTAGGGTCTTAAGAGAAGTAGCGGCAGGGATTGTGGATGCATTGGTTGTAATTTACCAAAATTCCCTGGATTCTGGGGAGGTCCCAGCAGATTGGAAAACTGCAAATGTAATGCCCCTATTTCAAAAAGGAGGCAGACAAAAAGCAGGAAACTATGGACCAGTTAGCCTAATATCTGTGATTGGGAAAATGTTGGATCCATTATTAAAGAAGCAGTAGCAGGACATTTGCAAAACCAAAATTCAGTCATGCAGAGTCAGCATGGATTTATAAAGGGGAAGTTATGTTTGACAAATTTGCTGGAATTCTTTGGGGATGTAACGAACCGGGTGAATAAGGGGGAACCAGTGGATGTGGTGTATTTGGACTTCCAGAAGGCATTTGACAAGGTGCCACATAAAAGGTTACTGCACAAGATAAAAGTCCACGGGCACGGGGGTAATATATTAGCATGGATAGAGGATTGGCTAACTAACAGAGAACAGAGAATCGGGATAAATGGTTCATTCTCTGGATGGCAACCAGTAACTAGTGGGGTGCCACAGGGATCAGTGCTGGGACCCCAACTATTTACATTCTATATTAACGACTTGGAAGAAGGGACTGAGTGTAACGTAGCCATGTTTGCTGATGATACAAAGATGGGAGGACAAGTAAAATCTGCAAAAGGACACAGACAGGCTCAGTGAGTGGGCAAAAATTTGGCAGATGGAGTATAATGTTCGAAAGTGTGAGGTCATGCACTTTGGCAGAAAAAAAATCAAAGAGCAAGTTATTATTTAAATGGAGACAGATTGCAAAGTACCGCAGTACTGTGGGACCTGGGAGTACTTGTGCATGAAACACAAAAGGATAGTATGCAGGTACAGCAAGTGATCAGGAAGGGCAATGGAATGGAGTATAAAAGCAGGGAAGTCTTGCTACAGTTGTACAACGTATTGGTGAGGCCACACCTGGAATACTGCGTACAGTTTTGGTTTCCATATTTACGAAAGAATATACTTGCTTTGGAGGCAGTTCAGAGAAGGTTCACTAGGTTGATTCCGTGGATGAGGGAGAAAGGTTAAGTAGGTTGAGCCTCTACTCATTGGAATTCAAAAGAATGAGAGGTGATCTTATCAAAATGTGTAAGATATAAGGGGGCTTGTAAAGGTGGATGCAGAGAGGATGTTTCCATTGATGGGGGAGACTAGAACTGGAAGGCATGATCTTAGAATAAGAGGCCATCAACTTAAAACAGAGATGAGGAGAAATGTCTCCTATCAGAGGGTTATAAATCTGTGGAATTCGCTGCCTCAGAGAGCTGTAGAAGCTGGGACATTGAATAAATTTAAGACAGAAATAGACAGTTTCTTAAACGATAAGGGGATAAGAGGTTATGAGAAGCGTGCAGGGAAGTGGAGCTGAGTCCATGATCAGATCAGCCATGATCTTATTGAATGGCGGAGCAGGCTCGAGCAGCTGTATGGCCGACTCCTGCTCCTATTTCTTATGTTCTTATAAGGTGCTGACTCTGGCTGGGTTCAGTTCCACACTCGCTGGTTCCCCTCCCCTGAAGGTGCTGACTCTGGCTGGGTTCAGTTCTCGACACTGACATCATTCACTTTGTTCCTGCACAAAGATGGCCGCGCACCCGCTGTGCTACTCACTGAATCAAGATGGCCGACCATTTTACCAGCCTTCCTGCACCAAGCTGGCCGCCGTTAATCTGGGCCTGTGACCGGGAGAAAGCCCCAAAGCTGCAACCGCCGATGTTCCGGTTATTATTCCGGGCTTGCGGCGGGCACCGGTTGTTTATGAAGCCTCCCCGGCACCCCGCTGGTCCATTATTCCGCTCTGTCCCGTTGAAAACAACACTTCTGTGGAGCCTGTCTAAAATGTGTCTCCTCCGCCATTACACGCGCCGCCCATGCTCCAAACACAGCCAGGATCCGCGCATGCGCACTGAGCTCCTGTAGTCTGGGTGAGGCACATTCTCCCCTGCGGGGCATGCTGGGTACATAAGAGCATGAGAAATTGGAGCAGGAGTGGGCCACCCGGACCCCCGAGCCTGCTCCCCATTCAATAAGATCTTGGTTGGTCTGATCATAGACTCAGCTCCACTTCCCTGCCCGCTCCCCAGAACCCTTTACTCCCGTATCACACCTAGAGGACTGTGCACAGTTTTGATCTCCTTATCTAAGGAAGGATATACTTGCCTTGTTTAGATACAGAGTAAAGCTTCCTCAACACAGTTCCACCAGACATTCCAAGGGCAAGTACAACACAAGTTAAATACGAAGTATATCTCCCGCTAACCTGTCCCAAGAATTCCAGAGTAGATACTACATTGGTTAGATACAGAGTAAAGCTCCCTCTACACGGTCCCAAACACTCCCAGGGTAGGTACAGCATGGGTTAGATACAAAGTTAATCTCCTTCTATGCTGTCTCATCAAACAGTCCCACAACAGGCACAGCACGGGTTAGTCAAAAAGTAAAGCTCCCCATGGACTGATCCATCAAACACGCCCATCGCAGGTACAGCACGGGATAGATACAGAGTAAAACTCCCTCGACACTGCCCCATCAACCACTCCCAGGGTAGGTAAAGCACGGGTTAGATACAGAGTAAATTTCCCTCTATATTGTTCCATCAAACACATCCAGGGTGTGAGTTAGGACACGGGCAGCTGAGTTTTGGATCAACTCTAGTTTATGTAGGGTGGAATATGGGAGGAGTGCGTTGCAATATACAAGTTCAGAAGTAACAAAGGCATGGATGAGGGCTACAGCTGAGGCAAGAGCAGAGATGGGCGATGTTACAGAGGTGGAAATAGGCAATCTTAGTTATGCTGCGGATATATGGTCAAAAACTGATTTCAAGGTGAAGTATGTCACCAAGGTTGCGAACAGTGTGGTTCAGCCTCAGGCAGAAGTTGGGGAGAGGGATGGAGTCAGTCGCTAGGGAACTGAGTTTGTGGCAATGACAATTACAAATATCAAAATATTTCGCTGCCTTTTCATGTGCAAAATGTGTGGATGAGTTTTTTAAATTAAATTGGTTCCAAAAACGGATTAACTTTTCCAGAAATTAACGGATTTCAAATCTTATGCAAACCAGTTCAATAAAGGAGTAGTTCAAAGGATTTTAGCTGAGTTTAAAGTGAGACACTGCCGTCTACTACAACCACAACTCATGTACTCAAACAGAACAAGTTTGGGGTTTGATAGAAGGTGAACTAGGTGAGAAGTGATATAAGTTAGATTAAGAAAAAGCACTAAAATGGAACAGTCGGTAACAGAACATCAATTCGTCTCCTCTGATCATGGATGAATCTAATATTCGACAGTGTTTGAAACAAAGATAATTTATTCAATATTTATGCACAATATTGATCTCCAGCACAGGTATAGGGGTCATTAAGATCATCAGAAACAAACAAGAGCTGCCAGAATGAACATGGTTCAGTGCCCAATGCAATCACAGTAAATCCTGTTCTATTTACAAATGCAGCCTTTCTCCTCAGCCTGTTTAAAACTGGGATGAGGAGCAATTTCTTCACTCAGAGGTTTGTAAATCTGTGGAATTCTCTGCCCCAGGGAGCCGTGGAGGCTGGTCATTGAATATATTTAAGGCGGAAATAACAGATTTTTGAGCAATAATGGAGTAAAGGGTTATGGTGAGCAGGCAGGGTGTTAAGTACTCCACAAGACTGAGTACTGTGAGCAAAAACTAATGTGACCTTAGTCTCTTTAATACAACTTCAGAGTGCCTAAGCAGCATGGCAGACAATCTTTTATACTCCCTTGCACGAGTTGTGCAGGTGACCGTTGGGCCTCCAACAATTATGCCCTCTGGTGGCAAGTCTTACACAGTTACAATGTTTACATACATAACATCACTCCCTCCCAAAGTCTTTGATACAAATTATTTATAAGTTGAGACAATCCGGGGCCCTACGCTTCCTGGTTGATCGTCTGAGTTCAAACTCTGGCATGGGTGAGTTGGTCGGACTTTTGCTGCACTGCGGCACAGCTGGTCTGACAGGACTGTTGGGAATGGTGAGTTCATCCTCTTGATTGATAGTGAGGTCGATTGATGGTTGGGTGTGTGTTCGTGTGTCGATGATGGTGATGTCCTCCTCAGGTTGTTCCTGGTTGTCGGTGAACTGCAGTTTGGTCTGATCCAAATGCTTTCTGCACATTTGTCCATTCAATAGTTTGACTACAAACACACTATTCCCCTCCTTGGCCAAGACAGTGCCAGCGACCCATTTATGACCATGACTGTAATTAAGGACAAACACAGGGTCATTAACATCAATGTCACATGATACAGCCACGCGATTGTGGTACATGTTTTGCCGGTGATGTCGGGTTGCCACATGATCATTTAGATTCGGGTGGACTAGGGAGAGCCTGGTTTTGAGTGCTCTCTTCATTAACAATTCTGCAGGGGGAGCCCCAGTGAGTGAGTGGGGTCGCATCCGGTAGCTGAGCAGAACCCGAGATAAGCGGGTCTGCAAGGAGCCTTCCGTCACACATTTCAAGCTCTGCTTGATAGTTTAGACTGCCCATTCTGCTTGACCGTTGGATGCGGGCTCAAACAGGGAAGACCTGACATGCTACATGCTTGATGCCATTGCGGGTCATAAACGTGATAAATTCTGAGCTGGTGAAACACGGTCCATTGGCACTGACAAGGACATCGGGCAAGCCCGCAGGCTTTCAGTGGTGGCAGTGGATGTGCTGGATGACATGATTACACATTCAATCCTTTTAGAGTAAGCGTCCACTACAACTAAAAACATCTTTCCGAGAAAGGGCCAGCAAAATCTATGTGGATCCTGGACCACAGTTTGGAGGGGCATGACCACAGACTCAGTGGAGACTCCCTTGGTGCATTGCTCAATTGTGAGCACGTGTTGCACTGGTGTATGCATGACTCTTAAGTCCGAGTCAATGCCGGGCCATCAAACATGCGACCTGGCTATAGCCTTCAGCATGATTATGCCTGGGTAGATATTGTGTAGGTCACGTATAAACGTTTCCCTGCCTATTTTTGGGCAAAAACCACATGATTACTCCATAAGAGACAATCCGACTGCATGGAGATTTCATCTTTGCGTCGGTGAAATGGCTTAATTTCATCTTGCATTTCCCCGGAACGGCTGACCAGCTCCCATTGAGGACGCAACTTTTTACAAGTAATAGCACAGGATCCTGGCTGGTCCAGGTCCTGATGAGGTGAGCAGTGATGGGTGACCCCTCGCTCTCAATAGCATCCATGACCAGAAGCAAATCTGCGGGCTGCACCATTTCTACCCCAGTAGTGGGCAATGGTAGCCGACTGAGGGCATCAGCACAGTTCTCCATGCCTGGTCTGTGGCGGATAACATAGTCATAGGCAGACAATGTTAATGCCCATCTTTGGATGTGGGATGAAGCATTATTGTTTATACCTTTGCTTTCTGAAAACAGTGAAATGAGCAGTTTGTGGTCGGTTTCAAGCTCAAACCGAAGTCCAAATAGGTATTGGTGCATTTTCTTAACCCGATATACACATGCTGATGCCTCTTTCTCAACCATACTGTAGGCTCTTTCAGCCTTAGACAGACTTCTAGATGCATATGCAACCAGTTGAAGTTTGCCCGATACATTGGTTTGCAGTAACACACAGCTGACCCCGTACGAAGATGCATCACATAAGAACATAAGAATTAGGAACAGGAGTAGGCCATCTAGCCCCTCGAGCCTGCTCCGCCATTCAATAAGATCATGGCTGATCTGGCCGTGGACTCAGCTCCACTTACCTGCCCACCCCCCGTAACCCTTAATTCCCTTATTGGTTAAAAATCTATCTATCTGTGACTTGAATACATTCAATGAGCTAGCCTCAACTGCTTCCTTGGGCAGAGAATTCCACAGATTCACAACCCTCTGGGAGAAGAAATTCCTTCTCAACTCGGTTTTAAATTGGCTCCCCCGTATTTTGAGGCTGTGCCCCCTCGTTCTAGTCTCCCCGACCAGTGGAAAAAACCTCTCCGCCTCTATCTTGTCTATACCTTTCATTATTTTAAATGTTTCTATAAGATCACCCCTCATCCTTCTGAACTCCAACGAGTAAAGACCCAGTCTACTCAATCTATCATCATAAGGTAAGTCCCTCATCTCCGGAATCAGCCTTGTGAATCGTCTCTGTACCCCCTCCAAAGCTAGTACATCCTTCCTTAAGTAAGGTGACCAAAACTGCACGCAGTATTCCAGGTGCAGCCTTAACAATACCCTATACAGTTGCAGCAGGACCTCCCTGCTTTTGTACTCCATCCCTCTTGCAATGAAGGCCAACATTCCATTCGCCTTCCTGATTACCTGCTGCATCTGCAAACTAACTTTTTGGGATTCATGCACAAGGACCCCCAGGTCTCTGCACCTCAGCATGTTGTAATTTCTCTCCATTCAAATAATATTCCCTTTTACTGTTTTTTTCCCCCAAGGTGGATGACCTCATACTTTCCGACATTGTATTCCATCTGCCAAACCTTAGCCCATTCACTTAACCTATCTAAATCTCTTTGCAGCCTCTGTGTCCTCTACACAACCCGCTTTCCCACTAATCTTTGTGTCATCTGCAAATTTTGTTACACTACACGCTGTCCCCTCTTCCAGGTCATCTATGCATATTGTAAACAGTTGTGGTCCCAGCACCGATCCCTGTGGCACACCACTAACCACCGACTTCCAACCCGAAAAGGACCCATTTATCCCGACTCTCTGCTTTCTGTTAGTTAGCCAATTCTCTATCCATGCTAATACATTTCCTCTGACTCCGCGTACCTCTATCTTCTGCAATAACCTTTTGTGTGGCACCTTATCGAATGCCTTTTGGAAATCTAAATACACCACATCCATCGGTACACCTCTATCCACCATGCTCGTTATATCCTCAAAGAATTCCAGTAAATTAGTTAAACATGATTTCCCCTTCATGAATCCATGCTGCGTCTGCTTGATTGCACTATTCCGATCTAGATGTCACGCTATTTCTTCCTTAATGATAGTTTCAAGCATTTTCCCCACGCCAGATGTTCAACTAACCGGCCTATAGTTACCTGCCATTTGTCTGCCCCCCTTTTTTTTTAAAAACAGAGGAGTTACGTTACCTGCTTTCCAATCCGCTGGTACCTCCCCAGAGTCCAGAGAATTTTGGTAGATTATAACGAATGCATCTGCTATAACTTCCGCCATCTCTTTTAATACCCTGGGATGTATTTCATCAGGACCAGGGGACTTGTCTACCTTGAGTCCCATTAGCCTGTCCAGCACTACCCCCCTCGTGATAGTAATTGTCTCAAGGTCCTCCCTTCCCACATTCCTATGACCAGCAATTTTTGGCATGGTTTTTGTGTCTTCCACTGTGAAGACCGAAGCAAAATAATTGTTTAAAGTCTCAGCCATTTCCACATTTCCCATTATTAAATCCCCCTTCTCATCTACTAAGGGACCGACATTTATTTTAGTCACTCTTTTCTGTTTTATATATCTGTAAAAGCTTTTACTATCTGTTTTTATGTTTTGCGCAAGTTTACCTTCGTAATCTATCTTTCCTTTCTTTATTGCTTTTTTAGTCATTCTTTGCTGTTGTTTAAAATTTTCCCAATCTTCTAGTTTCCCACTAACCTTGGCCACCTTATACGAATTGGTCTTTGATTTGATACTCTCCTTTATTTCCTTGGTTATCCACGGCTGGTTATCCCTTCTCTTACCACCCTTCTTTATCACTGGAATATATTTTTGTTGCGCACTATGAAAGACTCCTTAAAAGTCCTCCACTGTTCCTCAATTGTGCCACCGTTTAGTCTTTGTTTCCAGTCTACTTTAGCCAATTCTGCCCTCATCCCACTGTAGTCCTCTTTGTTTAATCATAGTATGCTCGTTTCTGATACAACTTCCTCACCCTCAATCTGTATTACAAATTCAACCATACTGTGATCACTCATTCCGAGAGGATCTTTTACTCGGAGATCGTTTATTTTTCCTGTCTCATTACACAGGACCAGATCTAAGATAGCTTGCTCCCTTGTAGGTTCTGTAACATACTGTTCTAAGAAACAATCCCGTATGCATTCTATGAATTCCTCTTCCAGGCTACCCCGTGCGATTTGAGTTGACCAATCGATATGTAGGTTAAAATTCCCCATGACTACTGCCGTTCCTTTTTCACATGCCTCCATTATTCCCTTGATTATTGCCCGCCCACCGTAAAGTTATTATTTGGGGGCCTATAAACTACGCCCACCAGTGACTTTTTCCCCTTACTATCTCTAATCTCCACCCACAATGATTCAACATTTTGTTCATTAGAGCCAATATCGTCTCTCACAACTGCCCTGATATCATCCTTTATTAACAGAGTTACCCCATCTCCTTTCCCTTCTTGTCTATCTTTCAGAATCGTCAGATACCCTGTATATTTAATTCCTAGTCTTGGCCACCCTGCAACCATGTTTCTGTAATGGCCACCAAATCATACCCATTTGTAATGATTTGTGCCGTCAACTCATTTACTTTATTTCGAATGCTGCGTGTGTTTAGGTAGAGTGTTTTAATCCTAGTTTTTAAACCATGATTTTTAGTTTTGACCCCTCCTGCAGCCCCTTTATATTCAGTGGCCCTCTTTGTTTTTTGCCTTGGGTTTCTCTGCCCTCCACTTTTACTCATGTCCTTTCTGTATTTTGCTTTTGTCTCCTTTTTGTTTCCCTCGGTCTCCCTGCATTGGTTCCCATCCCCCTGCCATATTAGTTTAACTCATCCCCCAACAGCACGAGCAAACACTCCCCCGAGGACACTGGTTCCGGTCCTGCCCAGGTGCAGACCGTCCGGTTTGTACTGGTCCCACATCCCCCAGAACTGGTTCCAATACCCCAGGAATTTGAATCGCTCCCTGCTGCACCACTGCTCAAGCCACGTATTCATCTGCGCTATCCTGCAATTCCGACTCTGACTAGCACGTGGCACTAGTAGCAATCCCGAGATTACTACTTTTGAGGTCCTACTTTTTAATTTAGCTCCTAGCTCCTTAAATTCGTCTCCTAGGACCTCATCCCTTTTTTTGCCTATGTCGTTGGTACCAATGTGCACCACGACAACTGGCTGTTCTCCCTCCCTTTTTAGAATGTCCTGCACCCGCTCCGAGACATCCTTGACCCTTGCACCAGGGAGGCAACATACCATCCTGGAGTCTCGGTTGCAGGCGCAGAAACGCCTATCTATTCCCTTTACAATCGAATCTCCTATCACTATCGCTCTCCATCTCTTTTTCCTGCCCTCCTGTGCAGCAGAGCCAGCCACGGTGCCATGAACTTGGCTGCTGCTGCCCTCCCCTGATGAGTCATCCCCCTCACCAGTACTCAAAACGGTGTATCTGTTTTGCAGGGTGATGACCGCACGGGACCCCTGCACTACCTTCCTTGCACTGCTCTTCCTGCTGGTCTTCCATTCCCTAGCTGGCTGTGGACCCTTCAGCTGTGGTAAGACCAGCTTGCTTCACGTGCTACACAAGCTAACACTAATCGTTTACACGGGTCATTCAGTACAAGTAACTTATTAGAACAAAGTAGGTTTCTGGCCTTCTCAAAGGCTGTCTCTTGTGATTTACCCCAAACCCAATCATCAGCCCTAAGTAGCAACATATGCAACGGTTCCAGCAAAGTGCTTAACCCGGGTAGAAAGTTATCAAAATAGTGAGGAGTCCCAGGAACGAACGCAGCTCCATCACATTCTGTTGTCTGGGTACATTCTTGATGGCTACTGTCTTTGAGTTCGTTGGCCTGATGCCGTCTGCCGCAATCTTTCTCCTCAAAAATTCAATCTCTGGCACCAGGAAAACACACTTGGAGCGTTTCAGCCTAAGTTCCACTCTGTCTAGTCGACTTAGAACCTCTTCCAGGTTGTGCAAGTGTTCGGTGGTGTCTCGACCGGTGATCAGGATGTCGTCTTGAACACAACATAGAAACATAGAAACATAGAAACATAGAAAATAGGTGCAGGAGCAGGCCATTCAGCCCTTCTAGCCTGCACCGCCATTCAATGAGTTCATGGCTGAACATGAAACTTCAGTACCCCCTTCCTGCTTTCTCGCCATAACCCTTGATCCCCCGAGTAGTAAGGACTTCATCTAACTCCCTTTTGAATATATTTAGTGAATTGGCCTCAACTACTTTCTGTGGTAGAGAATTCCACAGGTTCACCACTCTCTGGGTGAAGAAGTTTCTCCTCATCTCGGTCCTAAATGGCTTACCCCTTATCCTCAGACTGTGACCCCTGGTTCTGGACTTCCCCAACATTGGGAACATTCTTTCTGCATCTAACCTGTCTAAACCCGTCAGAATTTTAAACGTCTCTATGAGGTCCCCTCTCATTCTTCTGAACTCCAGTGAATACAAGCCCAATTGATCCAATCTTTCTTGATAGGTCAGTCCCGCCATCCCGGGAATCAGTCTGGTGAACCTTCGCTGCACTCCCTCAATAGCAAGAATGTCCTTCCTCAAGTTAGGAGACCAAAACTGTACACAATACTCCAGGTGTGGCCTCACCAAGGCCCTGTACAACTGTAGCAACACCTCCCTGCCCCTGTATTCAAATCCCCTCGCTATGAAGGCCAACATGCCATTTGCTTTCTTAACCGCCTGCTGTACCTGCATGCCAACCTTCAATGACTGATGTACCATGACACCCAGGTCTCGTTGCACCTTCCCTTTTCCTAATCTGTCACCATTCAGATAATAGTCTGTCTCTCTGTTTTTACCACCAAAGTGGATAACCTCACATTTATCCACATTATACTTCATCTGCCATGCATTTGCCCACTCACCTAACCTATCCAAGTCACTCTGCAGCCTAATAGCATCCTCCTCGCAGCTCACACTGCCACCCAACTTAGTATCATCCGCAAATTTGGAGATACTGCATTTAATCCCCTCGTCTAAATCATTAATGTACAATGTAAACAGCTGGGGCCCCAGCACAGAACCTTGCGGCACTCCACTAGTCACTGCCTGCCATTCTGAAAAGTACCCGTTTACTCCTACTCTTTGCTTCCTGTCTGACAACCAGTTCTCAATCCACGTCAGCACACTACCCCCAATCCCATGTGCTTTAACTTTGCACATTAATCTCTTGTGTGGGACCTTGTCGAAAGCCTTCTGAAAGTCCAAATATACCACATCAACTGGTTCTCCTTTGTCCACTTTACTGGAAACATCCTCAAAAAATTCCAGAAGATTTGTCAAGCATGATTTCCCTTTCACAAATCCATGCTGACTTGGACCTATCATGTCACCATTTTCCAGATGCACTGCTATGACATCCTTAATAATTGATTCCATCATTTTACCCACTACTGAGGTCAGGCTGACCGGTCTATAATTCCCTGTTTTCTCTCTCCCTCCTTTTTTAAAAAGTGGGGTTACATTGGCTACCCTCCACTCCATAGGAACTGATCCAGAGTCAATGGAATGTTGGAAAATGACTGTCAATGCATCCGCTATTTCCAAGGCCACCTCCTTAAGTACTCTAGGATGCAGGCCATCAGGCCCTGGGGATTTATCTGCCTTCAATCCCATCAATTTCCCCAACACAATTTCCCGACTAATAAAGATTTCCCTCAGTTCCTCTTCCTTACTAGACCCTCTGACCCCTTTTATATCCGGAAGGTTGTTTGTATCCTCCTTAGTGAATACCGAACCAAAGTACTTGTTCAATTGATCCGCCATTTCTTTGTTCCCCGTTATGACTTCCCCTGATTCTGACTGCAGGGGACCTACGTTTGTCTTCACCAACCTTTTTCTCTTTACATACCTATAGAAACTTTTGCAATCCGCCTTAATGTTCCCTGCAAGCTTCTTCTCGTACTCCATTTTCCCTGTCCTAATCAAACCCTTTGTCCTCCTCTGCTGAGTTCTAAATTTCTCCCAGTCCCCAGGTTCGCTGCTATTTCTGGCCAATTTGTATGCCACTTCCTTGGCTTTAATACTATCCCTGATTTCCCTAGATAGCCACGGTTGAGCCACCTTCCCCTTTTTATTTTTACGCCAGACAGGAATGTACAATTGTTGTACTTCATCCATGCGGTCTCTAAATGTCTGCCATTGCCCATCCACAGTCAACCCCCGAAGTATCATTCGCCAATCTATCCTAGCCAATTCTCGCCTCATACCTTCAAAGTTACCCTTCTTTAAGTTCTGGACCATGGTCTCTGAATTTACTGTTTCATTCTCCATCCTAATGCAGAATTCCACCATATTATGGTCACTCTTCCCCAAGGGGCCTCGCACAATGAGATTGCTAATTAATCCTCTCTCATTACACAACACCCAGTCTAAGATGGCCTCCCCCCTAGTTGGTTCCTCAACATATTGGTCTAGAAAACCATCCCTTATGCACTCCAGGAAATCCTCCTCCACCGTATTGCTTCCAGTTTGGCTAGCCCAATCTATGTGCATATTAAAGTCACCCATTATAACTGCTACACCTTTATTGCATGCACCCCTAATTTCCTGTTTGATGCCCTCCCCAACATCCCTATTACTGTTTGGAGGTCTGTACACAACTCCTACTAACGTTTTTTGCCCTTTGGTGTTCTGCAGCTCTACCCATATAGATTCCACATCATCCAAGCTAATGTCTTTCCTAACTATTGCATTAATCTCCTCTTTAACCAGCAATGCTACCCCACCTCCTTTTCCTTTTATTCTATCCTTCCTGAATGTTGAATACCCCTGAATGTTGAGTTCCCAGCCCTGATCATCCTGGAGCCACGTCTCCGTAATCCCAATCACATCATATTTGTTAACATCTATTTGCACAATTAATTCATCCACCTTATTGCGGATACTCCTTGCATTAAGACACAAAGCCTTCAGGCTTGTTTTATTAACACCCTTTGTCCTTTTAGAATTTTGCTGTACAGTGGCCCTTTTTGTTCTTTGCCTTGGGTTTCTCTGCCCTACACTTTTCCTCATCTCCTTTCTGTCTTTTGCTTTTGGCTCCTTTTTGTTTCCCTCTGTCTCCCTGCATTGGTTCCCATCCCCCTGCCATATTAGTTTAAATCCTCCCCAACAGCACTAGCAAACACTCCCCCGAGGACATTGGTTCCAGTCCTGCCCAGGTGCAGACCGTCCGGTTTGTACTGGTCCCACCTCCCCCAGAACCGGTCCCAATGCCCCAGGAATTTGAATCCCTCCCTGCTGCACCACTGCTCAAGCCACGTATTCATCTGCGCTATCCTGCGATTCCTACTCTGACTATCACGTGGCACTGGTAGCAATCCCGAGATTACTACTCTTGAGGTCCTACTTTTTAATTTAGCTCCTAGCTCCTTAAATTCGTTTCGTAGGACCTCATCCCTTTTTTTGCCTATGTCGTTGGTACCAATGTGCACCACGACAACTGGCTGTTCTCCCTCCCATTTCAGAATGTCCTGCACCCGCTCCGAGACATCCTTGACCCTTGCACCAGGGAGGCAACATACCATCCTGGAGTCTCGGTTGCGGCCGCAGAAACGCCTATCTATTCCCCTCACAATTGAATCCCCTATCACTATCGCTCTCCCACTCTTTTTCTTGCCCTCCTGTGCAGCAGAGCCAGCCACGGTGCCATGAACTTGGCTGCTGCTGCCCTCCCCTGATGAGTCATTCCCCTCAACAGTACCCAAAGCGGTGTATCTGTTTTGCAGGGGGATGACCGCAGGGGACCCCTGCACTACCTTCCTTGCTCTACTCTTCCTGCTGGTCTTCCATTCCCTATCTGGCTGTGGACCCTTTCCCTGCGGTAAGACCAACTCACTACACGTGATACTCACGTCATTCTCAGCATCGTGGATGCTCCAGAGTGAATCCACCTTCAGCTCCAATTCCGTAACGCGGACCGTCAGGAGCTGGAGGCGGATACACTTCCCGCACACGTAGTCGTCAGGGACACCGGAAGCGTCCCTGAGTTCCCACATGGTACAGGAGGAGCATAACACCCGACCGAGCTCTCCTGCCATGACTTAACCCTTAGATACACTTAAACTGGTAATAACAATGTTAAAAGTTACTGACCAATATAAGAAGAAAAAGAAAAACTACTCACCAATCACCAGCCAATCACTTACCCCCTAGGCTGTGACGTCACCTTTGTTTTTTTGCCTTCTCCCTGTAGCTGCACCGGTACGCCTCTCGCTGACCCCGGACTCGCGCTGCTCCGAGCTCCCGCCTCCTCGACTGACTGCTCCGAGCTCCCGCTGGCCTTTATAGGCCTCTCGCCGACCCCGGACTCGCGCTGCTCCGAGCTCCCGCCTCCTCGACTGACTGCTCCGAGCTCCCGCTGGCCTTTATAGGCCTCTCGCCGACCCTGGACTCGCGCTACTCCGAGCTCCCGCCTCCTCGACTGACTGCTCCGAGCTCCCGCTGGCCTTTATAGGCCTCTCGCCGACCCCGGACTCGCGCTGCTCCGAGCTCCCGCCTCCTCGACTGACTGCACAGAACCTATTTCAGCAGACTCTCCATGTTCCTCTGGAAGATGGCAGCAGCCGAGCGAATCCCAAAAGGGCATCTTTGGTATATAAACAGTCCTTTGTGCGTGTTGATGCACGTCAATATTTTCGTAGATTCAGCCAGCTCCTGTGTCATGTAGGCGGAGGTTCGGTCCAACTTGGCGAATGACTTCCCCCCCCTCAATGTTGCGAACAGGTCATCCACCTTGGGAGTGGGTATTGGTCTTGTAATGAGACTCGATTGTTAGCTTGTAGTCTCCACAGATTCTGACCATGGCATCGCTTTTAACACCGGAACAATCAGACAGGACTACTCGTTGAACTCGACTGGTGATATGATTCCCTCTCGTTGAAGTCTATCCAGCTCGATCTCGATTTTCTCCCTCATCATGTACGGAACTGCTCGGACCTTGTGATGAATGGGCCTTGCATCGGGGACTGGATGGATCTGCACCTTAGCACCTATGAAATTGCCGATGCCTGGTTCAAATAGTGACGGAAACTTGCTCAGTACTTGGGCGCACGAGGCATCATCCACTGAAGATCGTACTTTGATGTCGTCCCAGTTCTATTGAATCTTTCCCAGCCAGCTTCTGCTGAATAGCATTGGGCCATCGCCTGGTACAATCCACAGTGATAAATCATGCACAGCTCCATCATCCGATACCTTAACTGCTGCAGTCAATGACTGGTATGAGCTTTTTGGTGTAGGTGCACAGCTTTGTCTGAATCGGGCTCAGTTTGGGCCTTTGTGCCTTGTTGCCCCACAGTTTCTCAAAAGCCTTCTAGCTCATAATTGACTGACTCGCCCCCGTGTCCAACTCCATTGATACCGAAATACCGTTCAATTTGACTTTCAGCATGATAGGAGGGCTCTTGGTGGTGAAGGTGTGTACCCCATACACTTCTACCTCGGCTTGAGTTGCCTCTCTTGTTTGTTCTGCGAGATCTATGCCGGATCGATCATCCTCTGCCAACTCTGCCACGAGGTGAGTTGCAGCACTCTTGCACATTCGCTGGAGGTCCCCAATTGTTTCGCAGCCTTTGCACACGTAGTGGTTGAATCGACATTGATGGGCTCGATGATTACCTCCGCAGCACCAACATGGTGCGAATGGATTTGCATTCACGCCCAATGGCGGACTTTGAGTCAGCCTAGGTCTTGCAGCTGCAGGCGTGTAGGCCCTGCCATATACAGTTCTGCCTGCTAGTGACATTATTTTATGCACAGTACTTGCCGGTGAGCTTCGATGCTGGGAAGATATCTGTCTGGTATTATCGCTTGTGGATATGAATGCCTGGGCTATCGTGATAGCCTTGCTCAGGTCTAGGGATTCGGCAGACAGAAGCTTGCGAAGAATGACCTCATGGCCGATGCCAAACATGAACAAGTCCCGCAGCATTTCCCCCAAAAATCCATCAAATTCGCAAGTTCCCACCAGGTGTCTCAGGTCGGCAACATAACTCGCCACGTCCTGGTCCTCGGAGCGGTGGTGCGTGTGGAAGCGATACCTGGCCATTAAGATGCTCTCCTTCAGCTTGAGGTGGGTAGGAACCAGCGTACACAACTCTGTATATGTCTTCTCCGCTGGTTTTTCTGGTGCTAGCAGATTCTTGATGAGGCCGTATATTGTGGACCCACACACGATGAGGAGAATTGCCCTACGCTAGATCGCTTTATCATCTCCATCCAGCTTGTTGGCTACGAAGTACTAGTCGAGACGCTCAACGATGGCTTCCCAACCATCGCCCTCGACAAATCTCTCTAAAATACCAACGGCAGCCATGACCGCGTGAAAATTTGTGATCTGTTACTCGTCGCCAATTGTTAAGTATGGAAGAACTCCACAAGACTGAGAACTGTGAGCAAAAACTGATGTGACCTTAGTCACTTTAATACAACTCCAGAGCGCCTAAGCAGCATGGCAGACAACGTTTTATATTCCCTTGTACGAGGTGCGCAGGTGACCCTAGGGCCTCCAACAGTTGCGCCCTCTGGTAGCAAGTCTTACAGTTACAATGTTTACATACATAACAACCTGGATCCACATTTTCTTGTCCCAAAGTCTAATGTCCCTGTGTTTTTTCTGAGAAATGTCGAGATGTGAAAGGAGGGAGGAAATGGGACTCGGTCAGAAAGAAGGTTCCTGAAATGATCAATTCATGAGGCTGTTTTCTGACTCGTCTGCGTGAGGTTATAAAAAAATGAAATTAAAATCGATGGGTCTAGTGACACTGCGTTGTCAATAGTGGTTTCTAACCCTAATCACTAATTCGTAAACCGAACATCGTATCGACTATCCCCAACCAATAATCACCGGGCCCAACCACTAACCCCAATACTAACTACCAGCCCCAACCACTAACCCCAGTCTGAACCAATAACCACCGGCCCCAACCACTAGCCCCAATCCTAACCAATAATCACCAGCCCTAACCATTAACCCCAATGCTAACCAATACTCACCGGCCCCAACCAGTAACCCCAATCCTAACCAATACTCACTGGCCCCAACCAGTAACCCCAATCCTAACCAATACTCACCGGCCCCAACCAGTAACCCCAATCCTAACCAATACTCACTGGCCCCAACCAGTAACCCCAATCCTAACCAATACTCACTGGCCCCAACCACTAATCCCAATACTAACCAATAACCACTGGCCCCAAGTATTAACCCAAATCCTGACCAAAAACCACCAGCCCCAATCACGAACCCCTAAACCTATACCCAAATCCCAGCCTGTAACTAACGATTATTGACGGGGATCAATGGAGGACCTAATAAAGGAAGCATTTGAAACAATGATCTCGATTTTAAAAATCGTGCAATGTATGATAGTGACAAGAGATTCAATCAACGAGACCATCCAAATCAGCAATGACGATTACAAAGATCAGAATATTTCAAAGGCTTTCACATGCAATATGTGTGGAGGAGTTTTTAAAAAATCAGATCCAAAAAGGGATAACTGGTACAGAAAATAACAGATTTAAAATCTTATGCAAGATATTTCTATAAAGGGGTGGGTCTGAGAACATCCAATGAGTGTAAAGTGAGACACCATAGTTCAGTCTATCACACCCACAAGCCATATACACAAACGGAACAAGCTTGGGATTTGATGTGATGTGATAGAATGCGAACTAGATGAAAACTGAAATAATCTAGTGTAAGAAAAGGCCCAAAAATAGAATAGTCAGTAACAAAACATTAATAAGTCTATCATAGAGAAATCAAATATTCGACAGTGTGTTGAAAAAAGCTGATTTATTTAAAATTTTCCAGAATATTAATCCTAGAACTGGGCTTGAGTTTATTACTATCAGCAGAAATAAAGCACGATTGCCATAGTGAACATGATTCAGTCCTGGATGTGATTACTTCTTAGGCGGTCCCTCGTATCGAGGATGACTTGCTTCCTCACCAAAAAGGGATGAGTTCACAGGTGTTTCAATGAAGGACCTAATATTCCAGGTCCTGAACTACATGTTGAAGGGTGGAAGATGCCTGTGCATGGATTTTTTTTAACGTGTGATGGCCGTTGTACACCAGCCACCACACAGGCTTGACCGAGCTAGGTCTTGTTCCAGTGGCATCTGGAGACTAGCTCTGCTGCACTGACCTCGTGCACACACATATCACAGTGTGGGCTGGGCCCGTGCTGTCCCTGGGCCCTCGCCTCTTCTGGGCCCTGAACTCACACCTCTCCAGGGCCCCGAACTCACACCTCTCCAGGGCCCCGATCACGTCCCTCTACAATCTCTCACCGCTCCTTTGCCCCGACCTCGCCGCTCCTCTGCTGCTTGCCGCCTCTCCTGCTGTACCTGCCCATGCTCCAATCAGCGACCTTGATTTTGGTGACGTCCAATCCAGTCGCCCTTCTCCAAGTCGTCGCCCTCTTGCACCAGCTCACGCTGCTCCCTGAAGTGGCCTCCACGCTGCTCCCAGGCCGCCGCACCTCCGCTCCTTTTATGGCCCCGACCTGCCGCTGGTGGTTTCTCGCAGGTCGGGGCCTCCACGCTGCCGTGATTAACAGCAGCAATAACAGCAAAATCCATCCACTGCAGGTTGTTGTGAACTCGCTGGTATCTGAGCAGAGTGCATGACTGAGCGAATCCCTTCCCACACGGAGCAGGTGAACGGCCTCTCCCCAGAGGACATGATGCGTCAGCAGATCTTTTGTGCTTTTAAAGCTCTTCGCACAGTCAGAACATTTAAATGATCTTTTAACAGTGTGAACAAGTCAGTGTGTCAGAAGAAACCCACACTCAATGCAGGTGAGCAGCCTCTCCCCAATGTCATCATCATAGGCAGTGCCTCGGAATCGAGGAAGACTTGCTTCCACTCTTAGCATGAGTTCTTAGGTGGCTGTACAGTCCAATACGGGAACCACAGTCTCTGTCACAGGTGGTTGAAGGAAAGGGTGGGCGGGGAGCCTGGTTTGCTGCACGTTCTTTCTGCTGCCTGCGCTTGATTTCTGCATGCTCTCGGCGAAGAGACTCGAGGTGCTCAGCACCCTCCTGGATGCACTTCCTCCACTTCGGGCGGTCTTTGGCCAGGGACTCCCAGGTGTCAGTGGGGATATCGCACTTTATCAGGGAGGCTTTGAGGGTGTCCTTGTAACATTTCCTCTGCCCACCTTTGGCTCGTTTGTCGTGGACAAGTTCCGAGTAGAGCGGTTGCTTTGGGAGTCTCGTGTCTGGCATGAGAACTATGTGGCCTGCCCAGCGGAGCTGATCAAGTGTGGTCAGTGATTCAATGCTGGGGATGTTGACCTTGATGACGACGCTAATATTGGTGCATCTGTCCTTTCAGTGGATTTGCAGGATCTTGCGGCGACATCGTTGCTGATATTTCTCCAGCGACTTGAGGTGCCTACTGTACATGGTCCATGTCTCTGAGCCATACAGGAGGGCGGGTATTACTACAGCCCTGTAGACCATGAGCTTGGTGACGGTTTTGAGGACCTGGTTTTCAAACACTTTTTTCCTCAGGCAGCCGAAGACTGCACTGGCACACTGGAGACGGTGTTGGATCTCGTCATCAATGCCTGCTCTTGTTGATTGGAGGTGCCCGAGATAAGGGAAGTGGTCCACGTTGTTCAGGGCCATGCCATGGATCTTGATGTCTGGAGGGGGGGGGGGGCAGTGCTGTGTGGCGAGAACAGGCTGGTGGAGGACCTTTGTCTTACTGATGTTTAGCGTAAGGCCCATGCTTTCATATGCCTTGGTAAGTACGTTGACTATGTCCTGGAATTCAGCCTGTATGTGTGCACAGACGCTGGCATCGTCTGCATACTGTAGCTCGACGACAGAGGTTGGAGTGCTCTTGGTCCTGGCCGGGACATGGCGAAGGTTGAATAGCTTCCCACTGGTTCTGTAGTTTAATTCCACTCCAGCGGGGAGCTTGTCAACTGTGAGGTGGAGCATGGCAGCGAGGAAGATTGAGAAGAGGGTTGGGGCGATGACTCAGCCCTGCTTGACCCCAGTCCGGCTGTGGATTGGGTCTGTGATGGATTCACGCAAGGATCACGACCTGCATGTTGCCGTGGAGCAGGCGAAGGATGGTGACATACTTTTGGGGGGCATCCGAAACTGAGGAGGACGCTCCATAGACCCTTGCGGTTGACAGTGCTAAAGGCCTTTGTATGGTCGAAGAATGCCATGTATAAGGGCTGGCGCTATTCCCTGCATTTTTCCTGCAGCTGTCGTTCTGCAAAAATCAAGTCCGCTGTGCCCCGGAGGGGACGAAATCCATACTGTAACTCCAGGAGGAGCTCCTCGGCCATGGGGAGAAGACGATTGAGGAGGACTCGAGCGACGACTTTCCCAGTGGCTGATAGCAGGGAGATTCCCGCAGTCGGACTTGTCCCCTTTTTTAAAGATGGTCACAAGCACTGCATCTCTAAGATCTCCCAACATGCTCTCCTCCCTCCAGATCAGATGAGGTTGTGTATTCACGCCAGCAGTGCTTCTCTGCCATACTTCAGTGCCTCAGCAGGGATTCCATCCGCTCCCGTAGCCTTGTTGTTTTTTAGCTGTCTTATGGCTTTTTCTACTTCGTGCAGTGTTGGGGTCTCACTGAGGTGATGGCGGGTAGCATGCTGCAGAATGGAGTCGAGAACACTCGAGTCAAAGGCAGAGTCTCGGTTGAGGAGATCTTTGAAGTGCTCCTTCCAGCGGGCCCTGACTGCCTCGGTGTCCTTGATGAGTGTTTCCCCGTTCTTGGCCAGAAGCGCGATGGGGCCTTGGGTGTTTGGACCGTAGGTGGCCTTGACTGCGATGAAGAATCCTCGTATATCATGGCTGTCGGCCAGCTGCTGTATCTCCTGTGCTTTCTCCATCCACCACCTGTGCTTTAGGTACCGGGTTTTTTGTTGGACCTCAGCCTTTAGCCGTATGTAATGCTGCTCCCGAGTTGGGTTGCTGTTTAAGGTTCAGAAATGCCCTGCGCTTGCAATCGATGAGCTGTTGAATCTCCTGATCATTCTCATCAAACCAGTCCTGGTATTTCCTGGTTGAGTGACCGAGCATCTCGTTGCAGGCACTGGTTATGGAGGCCTGGAGGACAGACCAAGCATAGAAACATAGAAAATAGGTGCAGGAGTAGGCCATTCGGCCCTTTGAGCCTGCACCGCTATTCAATGTGTTCATGGCTGAACATGAAACTTCAGTACCCCCTTCCTGCTTTCTCGCCATACCCCTTGATCCCCCGAGTAGTAAGGACTTCATCTAACTCCCTTTTGAATATATCCTCAAAAAATTCGAGAAGATTTGTCAAGCATGGACCGATCCTGTCACTGCTTTCCAAATGTACTGTTATTTCATCTTAATAATTGATTCCAGCATGTTCCCCACTCCTAATGTCAGTTTAACCAATCTATAATTCCCTGTTTTCTCTCTCCCTCCTTTTCTAAAAAGTGGGGATACATTAGCTACCCTCCAATCCATAGGAACTGATTCAGAGTCTATAGAATGTTGGAAAATGACCACCAATACATCCACTATTTCTAGGGCCACTTCCTTACTCGAGGGCATCAAATTCAAATTCAAATCATCACCAAAAGGCTCAAACCCAGGGAGGAACTATCGAGCACACTGTACAACAATGTTCAGGACACTTACTGTCTCTCCGGATCTGTGTCCGGTGGAGGAACTGATGGGTTTCTCTTATCTTTGGGTTAAATGATGTTCTCATCGAGGTGATGGATGTCACTGCTGGGGAATGGGATATTCTGAGCACCTAGTGTCTGCCTAAAGCACTCTTTAGTCAGGTACAGCACGGCTTAGATACAGAGTAAAGCACCCTCTACACTGTCCCATCAAACACTCCCAGGACAGGAACAGCATAGGTTAGATACACAGTAAACCTACCTCGACACTGCCCCAAACACTCCCAGAGCAGGTACAGCATGGGTCAGATAAAGAGTAAAGCCCTGTGTACACTATCTCACCAGGGCAGGTACAACACTGATTAGATAGCGTGAACCTCTCTCTATACTGTCCCATCAGACACTCCCAGGACAGGTACAGTACTGGTTAGATACAGAGTAAATCTCCTTCTACACTGTTCCATCAAACACTCCCAGGGCAGGTACAGCCTGGATTAAATATAGAGGAAAGCTCCCTCTATACTGTCCCATCAAACAGTCCAAGGGGAGGTACAGTACGGGTTAGATACAGAGTAAAGTTTTCTCTACACCGGCCAACAGACACTCCAAAGGCAGGTATTGCATGGGTTAGGCAGAGGGTAAAGCTCCCTCTATACTCCCCGATCAAACAATGCCAGGGCAGGCATAGCATATGCTAGATAAGAGCAAGGGTCCTTCTACACTGTCCCATCAAACACTCCCAGGACAGGTACAGCACAGGTTAGATAGAGTAAACCTACCTCTACACTGCCCCAAACACTCCCAGAGCAGGTACAGCCTGGATTAAATATAGAGGAAAGCTCCCTTGACACTGTCCCATCAAACACTCCAAGGGTAGGCATAGTACATAAGAAATAGATGCAGGAGTTGGCCATTTGGCCCCTCGAGCCTGCTCCGCCATTCAATAAGATCATGGTTGATCTGATCCTGGCCTCAACTCCACTTCCCCGCCCGCTCCCCATAACCCTGGACTCCCTTATCATTCAAAAATCTGTCTATCCCCACCTTAAATGACCCAGCCTCCACAGCTCTCTGAGGCAGAGAATTCCAAAGATTCAAGTCCCTCAGATAAGAAATTCCTCCATTTCAGTTTTAAATGAGCTACCTCTTATTCTGAAACTATGCTCCCGAGTTCTAGATTCCTCCACGAGGGGAAACATCGTCTCTGTATCAACCCTGTCAAGCCCCCTCAGAATCTTAAATGTTTCAATAAGATCACCTCCAAGTCTTCTAAACTCCAAAGAGCATAGGCCCCAACTGCTTCACCTTTCTTCTTATGACAACCTCTTCATCTCAGTCATCAACCTCTGGAACCTTCTCTGAACTGCTTCCAATGCAAGTATACCCCTCCTTAAATAAGGAGACCAAACTGTACACAGTACTCCAAGTGCAGTCTCACCAATGCCCTGTACAGTTGCAGAAGGACTTTCTTACTTTTATACTCCATCCCCCTTGCAATAAAGGACAACATTCCATTTGTGTTCCTAATTAATTGCTGTAACTGCACACTAACTTTGTGCGTTTAATGTACAAGGACCCCCAGATCCCTCTGTACTATCGCATTTTGTAATCTCTCCCCATTTAAATAATAATTTGCTGTTTTATTTCTCCGACCAAAGTGGATAACCACACATTTTCCCACATTATACTCCATCTGCCAAAGTTTTGCCCACTCACTTAGCTCTCTATATCCCTTTGTGTCCTCCTCACAACTTGCTAAGTTAGCACAGGTTAGATACAGAGTAAATCTCCATCTACATCTACATTATCCATCAAACACTCGCAGAGCAGGTACATAGAAACATAGAAAATAGGTGCAGGAACAGGCCATTCAGCCCTTCTAGCCTGTACCGCCATTCAATGTTTTCATGGCTGAACATGAAACTTCAGTACCCCCTTCCTGCTTTCTCGCCATACCCCTTGATCCCCCGAGTAGTAAGGACTTCATCTAACTCCCTTTTGAATATATTTAGTGAATTGGCCTCAACTACTTTCTGTGGTAGAGAATTCCACAGGTTCACCACTCTCTGGGTGAAGAAGTTTCTCCTCATCTCGGTCCTAAATGGCTTACCCCTTATCCTCAGACTGTGACCCCTGGTTCTGGACTTCCCCAACATTGGGAACATTCTTCTGCATCTAACCTGTCTAAACCTGTCAGAATTTTAAACGTTTCCATGAGGTCCCCTCTCATTCTTCTGAACTCCAGTGAATACAAGCCCAGTTGATCCAGTCTTTCTTGATAGGTCAGTCCCAACATCCCGGGAATCAGTCTGGTGAATCTTCGCTGCACTCCCTCAATAGCAAGAATGTCCTTCCTCAAGTTAGGAGACCAAAACTGTACACAATACTCCAGGTGTGGCCTCACCAAGGCCCTGTACAACTGTAGCAACACCTCCCTGCCCCTGTACTCAAATCTCCTCGCTATGAAGGCCAACATGCCATTTGCTTTCTGAACCGCCTGCTGTACCTGCATGCCAACCTTCAATGATTGATGTACCATGACACCCAGGTCTCGTTGCACCTTCCCTTTTCCTAATCTGTCACCATTCAGATAATAGTCTGTCTCTCTGTTTTTACCACCAAAGTGGATTACCTCACATTTATCCACATTATACTTCATCTGCCATGCATTTGCCCACTCACCTAACCTATCCAAGTCACTCTGCAGCCTCATGCATCCTCCTCGCAGCTCACACTGCCACCCAACTTAGTGTCATCCGCAAATTTGGAGATACTGCATTTAATCCCCTCGTCTAAATCATTAATGTACAATGTAAACAGCTGGGGCCCCAGTACAGAACCTTGCAGCACCCCACTAGTCACTGCCTGCCATTCTGAAAAGTACCCGTTTACTCCTACTCTTTGCTTCCTGTCTGACAACCAGTTCTCAATCCACGTCAGCACACTACCCCCAATCCCATGTGCTTTAACTTTGCACATTAATCTCTTGTGTGGGACCTTGTCGAAAGCCTTCTGAAAGTCCAAATATACCACATCAACTGGTTCTCCTTTGTCCACTTTACTGGAAACATCCTCAAAAAAATTCCAGAAGATTTGTCAAGCATGATTTCCCTTTCACAAATCCATGCTGACTTGGACCTATCATGTCACCATTTTCCAGATGCACTGCTGTGACATCCTTAATAATTGATTCCATCATTTTACCCACTACTGAGGTCAGGCTGACCGGTCTATAATTCCCTGTTTTCTCTCTCCCTCCTTTTTTAAAAAGTGGGGTTACATTGGCTACCCTCCACTCCATAGGAACTGATCCAGAGTCAATGGAATGTTGGAAAATGACTGTCAATGCATCCGCTATTTCCAAGGCCACCTCCTTAAGTACTCTGGGATGCAGTCCATCAGGCCCTGGGGATTTATCGGCCTTCAATCTCATCAATTTCTCCAACACAATTTCCCGACTAATAAAGATTTCCCTCAGTTCCCCCTCCTTACTAGACCCTCTGACCCCTTTTATATCCGGAAGGTTGTTTGTATCCTCCTTAGTGAATACCGAACCAAAGTACTTGTTCAATTGGTCTGCCATTTCTTTGTTCCCCATTATGACTTCCCCTGATTCTGACTGCAGGGGACCTACGTTTGTCTTTACTAACCTTTTTCTCTTTACATACCTATAGAAACTTTTGCAATCCGCCTTAATGTTCCCTGCAAGCTTCTTCTCGTACTCCATTTTCCCTGCCCTAATCAAACCCTTTGTCCTCCTCTGCCGAGTTCTAAATTTCTCCCAGTCCCCAGGTTCGCTGCTATTTCTGGCCAATTTGTATGCCACTTCCTTGGCTTTAATACTATCCCTGATTTCCCTAGATAGCCACGGTTGAGCCACCTTCCCTTTTTTCTTTTTACGCCAGACAGGAATGTACAATTGTTGTAATTCATCCATGCGGTTTCTAAATGTCTGCCATTGCCCATCCACAGTCAACCCCCTAAGTATCATTCGCCAATCTATCCTAGCCAATTCACGCCTCATACCTTCAAAGTTAACCTTCTTTAAGTTCTGGACCATGGTCTCTGAATTTACTGTTTCATTCTCCATCCTAATGCAGAATTCCACCATATTATGGTCACTCTTCCCCAAGGGGCCTCGCACAATGAGATTGCTAATTAATCCTCTCTCATTGCACAACACCAAGTCTAAGATGGCCTCCCCCCTAGTTGGTTCCTCAACATATTGGTCTAGAAAACCATCCCTTATGCACTCCAGGAAATCCTCCTCCACCGTATTGCTTCCAGTTTGGCTAGCCCAATCTATGTGCATATTAAAGTCACCCATTATAACTGCTACACCTTTATTGCATGCACCCCTAATTTCCTGTTTGATGCCCTCCCCAACATCCCTATTACTGTTTGGAGGTCTGTATACAACTCCTACTAACGTTTTTTGCCCTTTAGTGTTCTGCAGCTCTACCCATATAGATTCCACATCATCCAAGCTAATGTCTTTCCTAACTATTGCATTAATCTCCTCTTTAACCAGCAATGCTACCCCACCTCCTTTTCCTTTTATTCTATCCTTCCTGAATGTTGAATACCCCTGAATGTTGAGTTCCCAGCCCTGATCATCTAACACGGGTTAGATACAAAGTAAAGCTCCCTCTACATTGTCCCATCAAATACTCAGGGCAGGTACAGCATGGGTTAGGTACTGATTAAAGCTCCCTCTAACTGTCCCCTCAAACACTGCTACAGCAGGTACAGCACGGGTTAGATACAGAGTAAAGCTCCCTCTACACTGCCGCATCAAACACTCGCAGGACAGGTATAGCAAAATTAGATACAGAAGAAATCTCCCTCTACACTGTCCCATCAAAAACTCCCAGAGCAGGTACAGCACGGGTCAGAAACAGAGTAAAGCTTCGTCTACACTGTCCCATCAAACACTTGCAGGGCAGTTACAGCATGGATTAGATAGAGTAATCCTCCCTCTACACTGTCCCATCAAACACTCCCAGGGCAGCTACAGCATGGATTAGATATAGAGTAAACCTCCCTCTACACTGTCCTATCAGACACAACTAGGGCAGGTAGAGTATGGGTTAGATATCGAGGAAAGCTTTCCCGACACCAACCCATCAAAGCTCACAGGGCAGGTACAGCACGGGTTATGTGGAGAGTAAAGCTCTCTCTACACTCTGGGGGGAGAGTTGAACAGCCAGAGGTTGTGGTTCACATCGGTACCAATGACATGGGTAGGAAGAGGGATGAGGTCCTGCAGGCAGAGTTTAGGGAGCTAGGAGAGAAATTAAAAAGCAGGATCTCAAAAGGTAGTAATCTCTGGATTACTCCCGGTGCCACGAGCTAGTGAGTACAGATGGCTGGAGAGATGGTGCAGGCGGGAGGGCTTTAGCTTCCTGAGGCATTGGGAATGCTTCTGGGGGAGGCGGGACCTGTACAAGCTGGACGGTTTGCACCTCAACATAGCAGGGACCAATATCCTTGCGGGTGGGTTTGCTAGTGCTGTTGGGGAGGGTTTAAACTAGCTTGGCAGGGGGATGGGAACCTGAAAAAGATTCAATAGGGAGAGTAGTAAAGCTGGAATTAGAAAGCAAAAATAAAGAAAGTGAATTTGAAGGAGAGGATACAAGCAAGAAAAAAAGTTAAAAAAAAACTTAAAGACACTGTGTCTAAATGCACGTAGCACTTGTAACAAAATAGATAAGTTGACGGCACAAATTGAGACAAATGGGTATGATCTGATAGCCATTAGAGAGATGTGGTTGCAAGGTGACCAGGACTGGGAATTAAATAATTCAGGGGTACTTGACAATCCTGTAGGACAGACAGAAAGGAAAAGGAGGTGGGGTCGCTCTATGGATAAAGGATGGAATCACTACAATAGTAAGAAACTATATTGTCTCAAATGATAAGGGTGTTGAGACAGTTTGGGTGGAGATAAGGAATAATAAGGGGAAAAAGTCACTGGTGGGCATAGTCTTTAGGCCCCCGAGCAGTAACAACTCTGTTGGTCGCAGCATAAACCAGGAAATAGTGGGGGCTTGTAAAAAGGGAACAGCAATAATCATAGATGATATTAACCTCCATATTGATTGGACAAATCAAATTAGTCAGGGCAGCCTTGAGGAGGAGTTCATGGAGTGCATAAGGGACGGGTTCCTTGAGCAGTATGTAACAGAACCAACCAGGAGGCAGGCTATCTTAGATCTGATCCTGTGTAATGAGACAGAATTAATAAACAATCTCCTAGTAAAGGATCCGCTCGGAATGAGTGATCATAACATGATTGAATTTCAAATTCAGATGGAGGGTGAGAAAATTGGATCTCTAACCAGCATACTAAGCGTAAATAAAGGAAACTATGAAGGTATGAGGGCAGAGTTGGGTAAAGTGGACTGAGAAAATAGATTAAAGTGTAGGACGAATGATGAACTGTGGTGTACATTTAAGGAGATATTTCACAACTCTCAAGAAAAATACATTCCAGTGAGGAGGAAAGGGTGCAAGAGAAAAGATAGCCATCCGTGGCTAACTAAAGAAATAAAGGATGGTATCCAACTAAAAACAAGGGCATACAAAGTGACCAAATCTAGTGGGAGGATAGAAGAGTAGGAAGCTTTTAAAAGTCAGCAAAGAACGACTAAAAAAATGAAGAAGAAAGGGAAGATAGACTATGAGAGTAAATTAGCACAAAATATAAAAACAGATAGCAAGAGTTTCTATAGGTATATAAAAAGGAAAAGAGTGGCGAAAGTAAATGTTGGTCCCTTAGAGGACGAGACCAGAGAATTAATAATGGGGAACATGGAGATGGCAGAAACTCTGAACAAATATTTTCTATCAGTCTTTACGTTAGAGGACACCGGACACCAACAATATTCCAACACTGGATAGTCAAGGGGTTTTGGGGAAGAACTTAACACAATCACAATCACTAGGGAGGTGGTACTCAGTAAGATAATGGGACTAAAGGCAGATATATTCCCTGGACCTGATGGCTTGCATCCTAGGGTCTTAAGAGAAGTAGCGGCAGGGATTGTAGATGCATTGGTTGTAATTTACCAAAATTCCCTGGATTCTGAAGAGCTCCCAGCAGATTGGAAAACTGCAAATGTAACGCCCCTATTTAAAAAAGGAAGCAGACAAAAAACAGGAAACTATCGACCAGTTAGCCTAATAGCTGTGGTTGGGAAAATGTTGCTCTTGTCCATTATTAAAGAAGCAATAGGAGGACATTTGGATAAGCAAAATTCGATCAGGCAGAGTCAGCATGGATTTATGAAGGGGAAGTCATGTTTGATAAGTTTGCTGGAGTTCTTTGAGGATGTAACGAACAGGGTGGATAAAGTGGAACCAGTGGATATGGTGTATGTGGACTTCCAGCAGGCATTTGACAACGTGCTACATTAAAAAGGTTGCCGCACAAGATAAAAGTTCACGGAGTTGGGGGTAATATATTAGCATGGATAGAGGATTGGCTAACTAATAGAGAACAGAGAGTCGGGATAAATGGTTCATTCTCTGGTTAGCAACCAGTAACTAGTGGGGTGCCGCAGGGATCAGTGCTGGGTCCCCAATTATTTACAATCTATATTAACGACTTGGCCGAAGGGACTGAGTATAACGTAGCCAAGTTTGCTGACAATACAAAGATGGGTGGAAAAGCAATGTGTGAGCAGGACACAACAAATCTGCAGAAGGACATAGACAGGCTCAGTGAGTGGGCAAAAATTTGGCAGTTGGAGTATAATGTTGGAAAGTGTGAGGTCATGCACTTTGGCAGAAAAAAATCAAAGAGCAAGTTATTATTTAAATGGAGAAAGATTGCAAAGCGCCACAGTACAGCGGGACCTGGGGGTACTTGTGCATGAAACACAAAAGGATAGTATGCAGATACAGCAAGTGATCAGGAAGGCGAATGGTATCTTGGACTTTATTGCAAAGGGGTTGGAGTATAAAAGCAGGGAAGTCTTGCTGCAGCTATACAAGGTTTTGGTGAGGCCACATCTGGAATACTGTGTGCAGTTTTGGTTTCCATATTTACGAAAGGATATAGTTGCTTTGGAGGCAGTTCAGAGAAAGTTCACTCGGTTGATTCCGGGGATGAGAGGGTTGACTTATGAGGAAAGGTTAAGTAGGTTGGGCCTCTACTCACTGGAGTTCAGAAGAATGAGAGGCGATCTTATCGAAATGTATAAGATTATGAGGGGGCTCGACAAGGTGGATGCAGAGAGGATGTTTCCACTGATGGGGGAGACGAGAACTAGAGGGCATGATCTTAGAATAAGGGGCCGCCCATTTAAAACAGAGACGAGGAGAAATTTCTTCTCTCACAGGGTTCTAAATCTGTGGAATTCTCTGCCTCAGAAAGCTGTAGAAGCTGGAACATTGAATAAATTTAAGATAGAAATAGACAGTTTCTTAAACGAAAAGGGATAAGGGATTATGGGGAGCGGGCGGGGAAGTGGAGCTGAGTCCATGATCTTATTGAATGGCAGAGCAGGATCGAGGGGCCGTATGGCCTACTCCTGTTCCTTATGCTCTTCTGTACACTGTCTAATGAAACGTTCCCAGGGTAGGTGCAGCACGGATTAGATACAGAGTAAACCTCCGCCTACACTGTCCCATCAGAGACTCCCAGGGCAGGTACAGCATGGGTTAGATATAGCGTAACACTCCCTGTACACTGTCCTATCAAACACTCCCAGGGCAGGTATGGAACATAAGAAATAGGAGCAGGAGTAGACCATTTGCCCCTTCGAGCCTGCTCCGCCATTCAATAAGATCATGGCTGATCGGATCTAGGTCTCAACTCCACTTTACTGCCCACTCCCCATAATCCTTCACCCACTTATCGTTCAAAAATCTGTCTATCCCCACCTTAAATACATTCAATGACCCAGCCCCCACAGCTCTGAGGTAGAGAATTCCAAAGATTCACATCCCTCAGATAAGAAATTTCTCCTCATTTCAGTTTTAAATGAGCGACTCCTTATTCTGAAACTATGCCCTCTAGTTCTAGATTCCCCCACGAGGGGAAACATCCTCTCTGTCAAGCCCCCTCAGAATCTTATACGTTTCAATAAGATCACCTCTAAGTCTTCTAAACTCCAATGAGTACAGGCCCAATCTGCTCAACCTTTCTCATTATGAAAACCCTTTCATCTCAGTTATCAACCTCGGGAACTTTCTCTGAACTGCCTCCAGTGCAAGTATATCCTTCCTTAAATAAGGAGACCAAAACTGTACGCAGTACTCCAATTGTGGTCCTACCAACGCCCTGTACAGTTGCAGCAGGACTTCCCTACTTTTATACTCCATCCCCCTTGCAATAAAGGCCAACATTCCATTTGCCTTCCAGATTAATTGCAGCACCTGCTTGCTAACTTTTTGTGTTTAATGCACAAGGACCCCCAGATCCCACTGTACCACCGCATTTTGTAATCTCACAATTTAAATAATAATTTGCTTTATTATTTCTCCGACCAAAGTGGATAAGCTCACATTTTCCCACATTATACTCCATCTGCCAAAGTTTTGCCCACTCACTTAGCCTATCTATATCCCTTTGTAGATTATTGGCGTCCTCTTCACAACTTTCTAGGTTAGCACAGGTTTGGCACACAGTAAATCTCCGTCTACATTATCCCATCAAACACTCCCAGGGCAGGTAGAGTATGGGTTAGATTCAGAGAAAAGCTCCCGCCATACTGTCCCATTAAATACTCCCAAGACAGTTACAGTATGGGTTAGATAGACAGAAAAGCTTCCTCTAAACTGTCCCGTCAAACTCTGCCAGATCAGGTACAACATGGGTTAGATACAGTGCAAAGCTTCCTTTACATTATCCCGTCAAAAACTCCCAGGGCAGGTACAGCACAGGGTTAGATACAGAGTAAAACTCTCTCTATACTATCCCATCAAACAGTCCTGGGACATGTACAACATGGGTTAGATACAGAGTAAAGCTCCCTCTAAACTGTTCAATCAAACACTCCCAGGGCATGTACAGCACAGGTTAGATACAGAGAAAGCACCCTCTACATTGTCCCAACAAACAATCCCAGGGCAGGTACAGCACGGGTTAGATACAGAGTAAAGCACCCTCTACACTGTCCCAGCAAACAATCCCAGGCCAGGTACAGCATGGGTTAGATACAGGGTAACTCTCCCTTACTACAACAGTGACTACAATCCAAAAGTACCTCATTGGCGCTTTGAGGGCTCCAGCGGTCATGAAAGGCGCCAAATAAATCCAAGTCTTTCTCCCTCTTCACTGTCCCATCAGACACTGCCAGCCCATAATGAGCAGGACTCAGGGAGGTTGGTTGCTAGACACTGCAGTGATGTCATAAAGCAGGGCCATTCAGCCCAGTGGGTCCTCTCCATGTCCCTTTAAAGGTGGAGAGCTGGGACATCCTGTCTCAACACACATCCCCCTGTTCATACTGAGAATCCCCGGGGAAGGCCTAAGGCCCAGAGTGTGGAACACAACTAAGGGGGAAAGAGGAGGAGAGACAGTGCAGTGTGGGAGAGGAGGGAGGAGTCTGCTCATTCCCCAGGGGCAGATCAGAAAAAGTGCTTCGAGTGGTAGGTCCAGCAGTGAAACTGAAAACAAACAAAGGGAATAAATAAAGATCCAATCCAAGGGAACAAACAACGGTCATCTGGTAGACATCACAACCGGCCCAGAATTATTCAATGGGCGAGCATCGATTGCTTATTGTGGGAAGTTCCACACTTCAACCATCCATTGAGTGAAGAAGTGTATCCTAACATCTCCCCTGAATGGCCTGGCTCGGATTTTAAGGTTATGTCCCCTCGTCCTAGACACCCCAAGCAGCAGAATAAATTTCTCTCTATCTACCCGAGCAATTGCTTTCAAATTCACACTAAATTCCCACAGACTAGGTGGCGTATGGGTTAGATACAGAGTAAAGTTTCCTCTACACTGCCGCAGGGCACACTTCAGTGTCCGTCCCAACCGCACTGCTGGCAGCTTATCAATTAAAATTCAGCAGCAGTATGATCTGCCACTGCACTGAAAACTTTCCACCCACAGCTCCTGATCAGTTTCAGGTTAAAGCTCCTTTTAAACTGCCAGCACTCCCAGGGCAGGGACAGCACGAATTAGGTATACAGTAAATCTGTGTCAGAGGAAACTGTACCCCAGTGAGAGTCAGTGTCAGAGGAAACTGTACCCCAGTGAGAGTCAGTGCCAGAGGAAACTGTATTCCAGTGAGAGTCAGTGCTACAGGAAACTGTATCCCAGTGACAATCAGTGCCAGAGGAAACATGCAGCAGAGCCTGGTCTCCAGTCATCTTGGATCCCCTTGCCATTGGACCAAGACCTTGCTCTGCCAAGCCCGTGAGGTAGCGAATGTGCAAGGGCCACCTCACATTAAAAGAATTCACACTATGAGCAATACATAACAATCCTCTTCCTCTGCAGTTATCAATCTATTGCAATTCCCCATGCCTGTAGTTTCGTTATATTACGATTCAAAATATCTTCAGTTATCAGCAACAAATGGCATCTATATCACGCCTTAAACGTAGTAAAATGTCCCAAGGCACTTCACAGGACTGTTAGCAAACAAACTTTGACACCCAGTCACGTAAGGAAATATTAGCACAGGTGACTGAAAGCTTGTTCAAAATGGTAGGTATTAAGGAGCATTTTAAAGGTGGAGAGGTTTAGGGAGGAATTTCAGAGTTTATGGTCTTGGCAGCTGAAGGTACGGCCACCAATATTGCTGAAAATTGGGGCTGCTCAAGAGGCCAGAATTGGAGGAATGCAAAGATCTGAGGGTTGTCGCGCTGGAGGAGGTTACAGCAATAGGGAGGGGCAAGGTCCTGGATGGATTTCAAAACAAGGATGAGAATTTTGAAAGCGAGGCACTGATGGACCAGGAGCCAATGTAGTTCAGCAAGCACAGGGGTGATGGGTGAACGGAAATTGGTACAAGTTGGGATGAGAGGGCCGAGGACAGATTGAGTAGAATAGGCCTATATTCTCTGGAGTTTAGAAGAACGGAAGGTGATATCATTGAAACATATAAAATTCTGAGAGGAATTGACAAGGGCTGGAGAGTCGGGAGTTAGGGGTCCTAGTATTAGGATAAGAGATCGGTCATTTAAGACTATGTGGAGGAGCTATTTCTTCACTCAGAGTTATGAATCTTTAAAATTCTCTATCGAATAGAGATCTTACTGAATGGCGGGTCAGATAGGAGGGGCCGTATGGCCAACTCCTGCTGCTACTTCTTGTGTTCTTGAGTAAGGATATGGGCAGGAGTGTTGAAGAAACATAGAAATTTACAGCACAGAAGGAGGCCATTTCAGACCATCGTGTCTGCGCCGGCCGACAAAGAGCCGCACGGCCCTCGGTCAGCAGCCCTGAAGGTTACATATAAACCTATGAACAATGAACAATGGCGGAAAGGTAAATAGCACCCAGCCCAATCAGTCCGCCTCACACAACTGCATCACCCCTTGCACCGAAACATTCTACACTCCACCCCAACCAGAACCATGTGATGTCCTGGGAGAGGCAAAAAACAGGTAAAAACCCAGGCCAATTTCGGGAAAGAAAATGTGGGAACATTTTTCTCCTACCCATCCAGGCGATCGAAACTAGTCCAGATCACCCTGGCCATATTCGATTCCCTGCAGCACTTACCATTATATCTGCGCTGGCCAACAAGAGGTGATCTAGTCTAATCCCAATTACCAGCTCTAGGTCCGTACCCTGCAGGTTACGGCACTTTAAGTGCCCATCCAACCATCTCTTAAAAGTAGTGAGGGTTTCTGTATCCACTACTCTTCCAGGCAGTGAGTTCCAGATCCCCAAAACCCTCTGCGTAAAGAAGCCCCCCCTCAAATCCCCTCTAAACCTTCCACCAACCACCTTAAAACTATGCCCCCTAAGTTTAAGCTTATGTTTACGGAGAGTGCGAGGTGTGAGGCCGATCAGAGGTATGGATGAGGGTTTGAGCAGATGAGCTGAGGAAGGGGCAGAGACCGGCGATGTTATGGAGGTGGAAGTAAGCGTACTTGGTGACTGAGGGAATATGGGTTCGGAAGCTCATCTCGGGGTCAAGTACGATGCCAATCAATAAATTGCAACTCTCCATAACTGTGTTTCAGTATATTAGAATACTACATATCTCTCGTGATTAATGCTTCAATATTAGTAATCAATATAAAGTAGTTATCAATATATTTTCTTATAATTCTAAATGTCCATGAATGAATCATTGATTCTGTGGGTGATAGGCCGTGCTGGTCTTTCAGATGGGTCTGTGCACTATGATCAGTGAATTGACGATGTGCTTCCGGTTCAATCTTTCCACTGGCTTTCTCACCAGATGGGAAATATTTGAACACTGAGATGTGATGGTGTCGTTGTGAGTTCAGCCGCACCTAATGTAGAGAGACCGGTCCATCTGCTGGGCTCGGCCTCAACTGGAGTCACCTCTTAGATCAAAGCCCTTCACTCTAAAACACACACAAGATTCACTGTGACTGTGTTTAGAGACAGAAACTGATCTCACTTTACATCCCATTGCATGGCCTCATGCTGGATAATTGTGCTCGGTGGTTAGTCTCTCCCGGTCTCATTTCCTGTCTTACCTTGTAACCTGTGTGTACTGTCTACAGGACCGGTGTGTATCTGAGTAAATGGCACTTTTTCTTACCTTTCTCCCCAGTCGATCTATTGAAGCACTTTCAATCGGAAGGGGCTCACTGGTTGGTGCTCTCACAATCCTGTGCTGGTTCACCTGCTGTTGTTCCTCAGTCCACAATCCCCGTTTCCTTCCAGCTGTGGAACTTTCTCAATCACTCCACCATTCACCGGGAGATCTAATTATCACAGGGCAGAAAATTAGAAGATTAATGTTGTGAAGTGGAATGTAATGTAAAGTGTTTTTCCAACGTTTCAGAACAGTATATATCCAGTATTTCTGTTTGATTTTATCCTTTTCCTCAGATCTCTCCTGCCCGTCTGGACTTACAGAAAATCACCAGAAATCTCCTCGGGTTACACACTGTCTGATCTCACTGGGCTACGGGTTACACGCTGTCTGATCTCACTGGGCCCCCAGGTTACACACTGTCTGATCTCACTGGGCCCCCGGGTTACACACTGTCTGATCTCACTGGGCCCCAGGGTTACACACTGTCTGATCTCACTGGGCCCCCGGGTTACACACTGTCTGATCTCACTGGGCCCCCGGGTTACACACTGTCTGATCTCATTGGGCCCCCGGGTTACACACTGTCTGATCTCACTGGGCCCCCGGGTTACACACTATCTGATCTCATTGGGCCCCCGGGTTACACACTGTCTGATCTCACTGGGCCCCCGGGTTACACACTGTCTGATCTCACTGGGCCCCCGGGTTACACACTGTCTGATCTCATTGGGCCCCCGGGTTACACACTGTCTGATCTCACTGGGCCCCCGGGTTACACACGGTCTGATCTCACTGGGCCCCCGGGTTACACACTGTCTGATCTCACTGGGCCCCCGGGTTACACACTATCTGATCTCACTGGGCCTCTGGGTTACACACTGTCTGATCTCACTGGGCCCCCGGGTTACACACTGTCTGATCTCACTGGGCCCCCGGGTTACACACTATCTGATCTCATTGGGCCCCCGGGTTACACACTGTCTGATCTCACTGGGCCCCCGGGTTACACACTGTCTGATCTCACTGGGCCCCCGGGTTACACACTGTCTGATCTCACTGGGCCCCCGGGTTACACACTGTCTGATCTCATTGGGCCCCCGGGTTACACACTGTCTGATCTCACTGGGCCCCCGGGTTACACACGGTCTGATCTCACTGGGCCTCTGGGTTACACACTGTCTGATCTCACTGGGCCCCCGGGTTACACACTGTCTGATCTCACTGGGCCCCCGGGTTACACACTGTCTGATCTCACTGGGCCCCCGGGTTACACACTGTCTGATCTCACTGGGCCTCTGGGTTACACACTGTCTGAACCTCACTGGGCCCCCGGGTTACACTCTGTCTGATCTCACTGGGCCCCGGGGATGGGGACGAGGAGCCGAGGGGAGGGGGGAGAGGAGGAGGGGACGGTTACAGGAGGAGGGGAGGGGAACGGTTTCCCAGGACCCCCCCATTCTCTCCCCATCGTCTGTCAAACCCCCCACCCTCCCCGTCTGTCTCCTCCCTCCCCAGTCATTCTGGGGATGTGCCTGTGTCAAGTCTGTGTGCGCGTGTCCGTGTCTCTCTCGCCCACACCATGTCTCACCTTTTCCCCGGCCCCCTCTTCCCTCCCCCACACGGGACCCTCTCCCCCGGCCCCCTCTCCCTCGGCCCCCTCTCTCCCCCCCGGCCCCCAGGACACTCTCCCTCGGCCCCCTCTCCCCCCGGTGCCGCTCAGCTCCGCTCACTTTCCGCCATCTTGTTTACCTTTACCAACGGCCGACCTCTGGGGATCCTGGACATGCGCAGTGCCGCCTCTCAGCGCGCTCAGGGAGGCGTTGTCCGCCACTGCAATTGGCTGATTGACCTGATTGACAGGCCGCCTACAAATCGCTACCCTGTATCTGCCACTTTCCCCGCCCGCTCCCACAGTCTGAGGCGGGCTCGCTCCGGGTCACGCGGCTGCGATTGGAACTCGCGCCGCCGCTCGCTCAGCGCCAGTGACGTCAACAACCCGACAAGAATGAGTGTGTGACGTCAAAACCCCAGCAACGCGAGCTGTGTGACATCAGTAACCTGACAATGCAGTATCTGTGACGTCATGTAGCCTGGCGGGGAGGGCACTGAGCCCAGAGGATGGGTATACCGAGCCTGGCATCAGGGGAGGGCACCGACCCCACAGGATGGGCGTATACTGAGCCTGGCACCAGGGGAGGGCACCGACCCCACAGGATGGGCGTATACCGAGCCTGGCATCAGGGGCGGGCACCGACCCCACAGGTTGGCCGTGTATCTAGCCTGGCAGCAGGGGAGGGCACTGACCCCACAGGATGGCCGTGTTTCTAGCCTCGCACCAGGGGAGGGCACCGACCCCACAGGATGGCCGTGTATCTAGCCTGGCACCAAGGGAGGGCACAAACCCCACAGGATGGCCGTGTATTGAGCCTGGCACCAGTGGTGGTGGGAGGGGGGGGTAGGGCACTGACCCACAGGATGGGCGTATACCGAGCCTGGCACCAGGGGCAGGGAGGGCACCAGGAAAACCATTGGCCCATTGGTTGTCACGTGTGTGTCCAGCGGGGCGGGAGCTGCGGGTTTTCGCATCAGTGACAGGCCCAGATTACCCAGGTGTATCGGCGCTGCATGGCCCATAGGACAGGAACAAGAAGGAGAGAATGTTCTGAAGTTCTATCCTGTACTTACAGTGATGACTTTTGTAAACTCCTTTTAAAGAATATTAGAAGGAGAAGATTAGCACACGGGAACCTCAAACCCAAAGATCACGTCCCTATCTGCCAGAGTTAGTCGATTCATCAAGGTCTGATTATCATCGGCCTTTTACATAAGAACATAAGAAATAGGAGCAGGAGTAGGCCAAATAGCCCCTGGAGCCTGCTCTGCCATTTAATACAATCATGGCTGATCTGATTATAGACTCAGGTCCACTTTCGTGCCCGCTCCCCATAACCCCTTAATCTCTTATCGGTTAAGAAACTGTCTACCTCTGACTTAAATTTATTTAATGTCCCAGCTTCCACAGTTCTCTGAGGCAGCGAATTCCACAGATTTACAACCCTGAGAGAAGAAATTTCTCCTCATCTCAGTTTTAAATGGGCGGCCCCTTATTCTAAGATTATGCCCCCAAGTTCTAGTCTCCCCTATCAGTGGAAACATCCTCTCTGCATCCACCTTGTCAAGCCACCTCATAATCTTATATGTTTCGATAAGATCACCTCTCATTCTTCTGAATTACAATGAGTATAGGCCCATTCTCCTCAACCTTTCCTCGTAAGTCAACCCCCTCATCTCCGGAATCAACCTAGTGAACCTTCTCGGAACTGCCTCCAAAGCAAGTACATTATTTCGTAAATATGGAAACCAAGGCAGTATTCCAGGTGTGGCCTCACCAATACCCTGTACAACAAACAAGACTTCCCTGTTTTTATACTCCATCCCCTTTGCAGTAAAGGCCAAGATACCATTGGCCTTCCTGATCACTTGCTGTACCTGAATACTAACCTTTTGTGTTTCATGCACAAATAACCCAGGTCCCGCTGCACTGCAGCACTTTGCAATTTTTCTCCATTTAAATAATAACTTGCTCTTTGATTTGTTTTGCCAAAGTGCATGACCCTCACTTTCCAACATTATACTTCATCGACCAAATTTTTGCCCACTCACTTAGCCTGTCTATTGTTTTGCAGGTTTTTTGTGTCCTCCTCACACATTGCTTTTTATCACATCTTTTCATCGTCAGCAAACTTGGCTATGTTATACTCGGTCCTTTCTTCCAAGTTGTTAATATAGATTGTAAATAGTTGGGGTCCCAGCAGCACCCCACTAGTTACTGATTGCCAACCGGAGAATGAACCATTTATCCCGACTCTCTGTTTTCTGTTAGCCAATCCTCTATCCATGCTAATATATTACCCCCAACCCCGTGAACTTTTATCTTGCGCAGTAACCTTTTATTTGGCACCTTCTCAAATGCCTTCTGGAAGTCCAAATACACCAAATCCACTGGTTCCCATTTATCCACCCTGTTCGTTACATCCTCAAAGAATTCCAGCAATTTGTCAAACATGACTTCCCCTTCATAAATCCATGCTGACTCTGCCTGACCGAATTATGCTTTTCCAAATGTCCTGCTACTGCTTCTTTAATAATGGACTCCAACATTTTCCCAACCACAGATGTTAGGCTAACTGGTCTAGTTTCCTGCTTTTTGTCTGCCTCCTTTTTTAATAAGGGTGTTACATTTGCCGTTTTCCAATCTGCTGGGACCTCCCAGAATCCAGGGAATTTTGGTAAATTATAACCAATGCATCCACTATCCCTGCCATTACTTCTCTTAAGACCCTAGGATGCAAGTCATCAAGTCCAGGGGATTTATCTGCCTTTAGTCCCATTATCTCATTATCTTACTTCTTAGTGATTGTGATAAGTTCCTCCCCCGCTATAGTCCTTTGACTATCCACTGTTGGAATATTGCTTTTGTCCTCTACCATAAAGACTGATACAAAATATTTATTCAGAGTTTCTGCCATCTCCATGTTCCCCATCACTAATTCGCATTCTCGTCCTCTGAGGGATCAACATTTACTTTAGCCACTCTTTTCCTTTTTATATACCGAGAGAAACTCTTGCTATCTGTTTATATATTTTGAGCTAGTTTACTTTCACAGTCTATCTTCCCTTTCTTAATGATTTTTTTAGTCATTCTTTGCTGGCTTTTAAAAGCTTCCCAATCTTCTGTCTTCCCACTAGTTTTGCCCACTTTGTATGCCCTTGCTTTTAATTGGATACCGTCCTTTATTTCTTTAGTTAGCCACGGATGGCTATCTTTTCTTTTACACCCTCAATGGAACTGGAACTGGATTGCAGTGGGACTTTCAGGAGAATATTAAAGTTGGGCACCACAGAAATAATTACAATCTGAGCATCAATATCAGGGCAACTTATTCCCGGGGCATTCATTCATCGCGGGCCACCCCGACATGTGAGAGGACACCACCACATGTCGGGAGGATAAAAGAGCAGCGTGGGTCCTGTGACATCGTGGGTCACCCCGACCTGTGAGAGGTCACCACCGCAGGTCGGGAGGATAAAAGAGCAGCGTGGGTCCTGGGACATCGTGGGTCACCCCGACCTGCGAGAGGTCACCACCGCAGGTCGGGAGGATAAAAGAGCAGCGTGGGTCCTGGAATATTGAGGGTCACCCTGACCTGCGAGAGGACATATTCTCATCCGTTCCGTGTACTGCTTTCATCTGCATAGAGCTACATGTAACGTGATTCGTGATCGGTATTGAAATGTATCATGGAATGTAATGTAAACCTGTTACTATCTGCTCCATGTAATACCCTTATTTGCACAGTACTACATGTAACGTGATTTACGGATTGTACTAAACTGTACCTTGAAATGAAATGCACGCTAGTGCATCGTATGGAACTGCTGTCAGCATCCAAACGAATTGTATGGAATTGCTGACCACAAGGTGCTGAACTATTTTCCAATGTATTGTGAAAATTTTATATGAATAAAGTAAATTTTTGAAGAAAAAAAAGCCATCGTGGGTCAGGAGGATAAAAGAGCATACCACTGCAGCTTCCAGAGAGCTTCTACAAGTGTGCGACGGCTTCGAGGTGGGCGACTGGATATCATCAAAACCCAGGTCACAGTTTGGAACGTGGGCAGGAACATCGGCGGGGTCCAGGTACAGCGGAGGAGCGGGAAGGTCGGGGCAGATGAGCGGTGAGAGATCGTGGCGGAGGAACGGTGAGAGATCGTGGCGGAGGAACGGTGAGAGATCGTGGCGGAGGAATGGTGAGAGATCGTGGCGGAGGAACGGTGAGAGATCGTGGCGGAGGTGCGGTGAATGAGGGTACGGGGCCCAGAAGAGCCGAGAGCCCAGGGACAGCACGGACCTGCCCACACTGCGATATGTGTGCGCACTAGGTCCTTGCAACAGAGCAGGTCTCCTGCCGTCCTAGTTAACCCTTGCCGCTGGATAAAGGCCGAGCTCTGTCAAGCCCGTGTGGTGGCTGGTGTGAGACGGTCACCACAAGTTAAAACAATCCAGGCATAGGCATCTTCCACCCTTCAATTGGAGTTCAGGACTGGAATATCGGCTCCTTCATTTAAACATCTGCGAACCCATGTGGAAGCAAGTCATCCTGGTTCCAGGGACCGCCGATGATGATGAAGACCATTCTTGGGGAGATTGCGGGTATTCCCGGGATTCTGTAGATATTGTGGGAGGCCGATTAGTTCGGTGACAATCACAAATCTGCCTTGGAATAGACAAAACAATCTGTGACCCGCCTGTGAAGCGCCTGGGGACCTTTTACTGCATTAAAGATGCTATATAAACACAAGTTGTTGTTGTTGTCCCGCCAATCCCGTTTTTTTTTCATAGGCAGTCCCTCGGAATCGAGGAAGACTTGCTTCCACTCCTAAAATATGAGTTCTTTGGTGGTTGAACAGTCCAATACAGGAGCCACAGACCCTGTCACAGGTGGGACAGATATTTGTCGGAGGAAGGGGTGGGTGGCACTGATTTATCACACGCTCTTTCCGCTGCCTGCGCCTGACCTCTTCACGCTCGCGGTGTTGAGATTCGAAAAGCTCAACAACCTCCTGGATGCACTTCCTCCACTTAGGACGGTCTTTGGCCAGGGACTCCCAGGTGTCAGTGAGGATGTTGCATTTTATCAGGGAGGCTTTGAGGGTGTCCTTGTAACGTTTCCTCTGCCCACCTTTGGCTCGTTTGCCATGACGGAGCTCCGCATAGAGCACTTGCTTTGGGAGTCCCGTGTCGGGCATGCGGACAATGTGGCCTGCCCAGCGGAGCTGGTCGAGTGCGGTCAGTGCTTCAATGCTGGGGATGTTGGCCTGGTCGAGGACGCTAACGTTGGTGCATCTGTCCTCCCAGGGGATTTGCAGGATCTTGCGGAGACATCGTTGGTGGTATTTCTCCAGGGACTTGAGCTGTCTGCTGTACATGGTCCATGTCTCTGAGCCATACAGGAGGGCGGCTATTACTACAGCCCTGTAGACCATGAGCTCGGTGGTAGGTTTGAGGGCCTGGTCTTCAAACACTCTTTTCCTCAGGCGGCCGAAGGCTGCACTGGTACACTGGAGGCGGTGTTGGATCTGGTGGTCAATGCCTGCCCTTGTTGATAAGAGACTCCCGAGGTTTGGGGAATGGTCCCCGGTGTCCAGGGCCGCGCCGTGGACCTTGCTGACTGGGGGGCAGTGCTGTGCGGCGGGGACAGGCTGCTGGAGGACCTTTGTCTTACGGATGTTTAGTGTAAGGCCCGAGCTCTCGGCCGCCTCAGTAAATACGTCACAATGTCCTGGAGTGAAACACAGGGGCAAAGGTCACCGCCCGTTAAACATTCAAATATTTCAACCCAACCGCCAAGCTCCGAGCGCGAGCCTCGCTCAACCCAAATCATGGCCGCAAACCCCGCCTCCCGGCGGCGCTGATTAGCCAGGGGCGGCCCGGTGAGGAGCTCCCGGGGGAGCGGATTGGCCTGAGCACCTGTCACTCAGAGTGAGGGAGGCGGGTTCTCGGGGGCGGGGCTCTCCCGGGGGAAACGGATTGGCCTGTCACTCAGAGTGAGGGAGGCGGACCCGGACCCGGGCCTCAGTGAGACTCGGAGCTCGGGCAGTGTGTTTGGGCCGGGCGCCAGTGACGCGGCGCTGGGCCCTTGTGTCGGTGAGTTGGAGCCGGTGGGAGCGGCCGACTGGTTTTATACCCGGGGGGGGGGGGGATGATGGATGATGGATGATGGATGTCAGGAGGCGGAATGGGGGTGAGGAGGTGGGAGAATGTGGGTTAAGATGTGGGGAGGAGATGGGGGAAGAGGATGGGGCAGTGAGGAGGAGGAGATGGGACAGGAATGTGGAGGTGAAGGAGGGGTCACATTGCCCAGTTTAACACTCTGCCGATTGTACAAACTATAAATTTACTTTTAATTTTTTTAATTTTAGCAGCGCCGTGGCTCTTGTCAGCTCCTAGAATCATCGACGCACACAGCACAGGAGGAGGCCATTCGGCCCATCGTGCCTGTGAAAGAGCTGTCCCATTAGTCTCACTCCCTGCTCTTACCCCAGAGCCCTGCGAATGTCTCCTATTTAACTATTTATCCAATTCTCTTTTGAAAGTTACTATTGAATCTGCTTCCACCACCCTTTCAGGCAGGGCACTCCAGATCACCATAACTTGCTGTGCAAAAATGTATCCCCACATTTACCCCCTGAATTTTTTTTTTGCCATTTATCTTCAGATCTCGGAGTTTCAATCCCAGGAGAAAATGAAGACAATCCTACATTCTCTGAGGCAGAAGAAAACCTCTTGACGATTTTGAGTTTGAGCAGCAAGAGAACATCTCCGAAATGACGGTGAATTCTCAGTGGGCTGATGTGGGCTGTCCCTGTACAGTTAGTGTGTTATGTATCCCATTCTGGCTAACGGAACTATATCCCTGTGCATTTTCAGCAGCGTGGCTTGGCGTTTATTAAGCATTGTGATCAATGTGTTGGTGACCTGCAATAGTTTTGCTTCCTCCTTGAACTCTTTTTGTCTTCACAGGAACAGTCGAATCAATCGCAGAACCTCATCGACTCTGAATTTTCTACATTGCGCAATATTTTAGATGAAAAGGAACAGAATTTGGACGAACAACTGAATGAGGAAAAGGATAATATTTTATTCAGAATGGAGACAAATCTGTCAGAAATCTGAGACAATTCATAAGCTTTCCTTGCTGTAGATAAAGAACCTGAACTTGGGGATAGAAAGTACAATTTTGAAGTTTGCAGACGAGTCAAAACTTGGCAACGTAGTGAATAGTGAGCAGGATAGAATCAGACTTCAGGAAGACAAAGACAGACTGGAGAAATGGGCAGACACATGGCAGGTACAGTTTAACGTGGCTGAGTGTGAGGTGATGCACTTTGGGAATAACAACATGGAGCGGCAGTATAATCTAAATGGTGCTATTTTGTGGGTTGTGCAAGAACAGAAGGAACTGGGGTAAATGTTCACAAATCTTTGAAGGTGGCAGGGCAAGTTGATAAGACAGTCAAGAAAGCTTGTGGGATACTTGGCTTTGTAAACGGGGGCATTGAATTCAATACAAGGAAGTCATGCTGAACCTTTACAAATCACTGGTTAGGCTGCAGCTGGAGTATTGTGTAGAATTCTGGGAACCAGACTTGAGGAAGGATGTCAAGGTCTTGAAGAGAGTAAGGAGGAGGTTTATTGGGATGAGAGTAGGAATGAGGGACTTCAGTAAAGTGGAGAGATAGCAGAAGCTGGGATTGTTCTCCTTGGAGCAGCAAAGGTCAAGGGGACACCTAATGGAGGTATTCAAAATTCTGAGGGGTTTTGATTGAGCAAACGGGAGAAACTGTTTCTTTTGGCAACCGGACCGGTAGCCCGAGGTCACAGATCTAAAATAATTGACGAGAACTAGAGGGAAATGTGGAGATATGTTTTCAGATTTGGAACCTGAAAGGGCGGTAGAAGCAGATTCCATCGGGACGTTCAAAGGGCAATGGGACATGTAGCTGGAGAGAACTCGTTTGCAGGGTTATGGGGAAAGGATTGGGTGTGGGAATAAATTGGACAGCTCTTTCACAGGATCAACAGCTTTAATCTCCTCGGTGTCTTTGACATCCAGGCCCACATCACATCCTTGCTGTCTACTCTGCTGTGCCTGAATACTCTTACAAAAATTATTCATTCACAGAGTTGTGGAAATCTGGAACACTCTCCCTCAAAATTGAATGCTTCGATCAAACAATTCAACATTTTCCAGACTGAGATGGGTATATTTGTGTTGGTTAAGGACATCAAGGGATATGGAGCAGAAGTGGGTAAATGCAGTTGAGGTACAGATCTAACTGAATGGTGGAACAGGCTCCTCATGTCCCTGTGCACCATCCTCTGCAGTCAGCCATGTTTATAATATTCCCACAACACTGGAGTTCCCGAGTGCTGCACTAACCTCGTGTTTTGGAATTGCTTATTCTGAATGCATTCAGCCTTCACGTCTATACAGCTTACTGTAGATGTTCCATCTTTTGGCCCCCAGTTTACCCTTGTTAATGTTGCCTGGTTCTTGTATATCACCCACCTGCTGTTTAGATTCCACTCTGTAATCAATGTCATGTGGATCACCTTTCCTCCTGGCCTTCTCCCTCCTCCAATGAAAATGCTTCTTGCAGCTACTTCAACGTTCCTGACCAGTTCCATTGTTTTTATTTGGTCAGCTCTCTCTCATTTTTTGTCACAAGAACACCACCATTTATGTTTCAACGTCCCAGTATTATTTTTGCAGCAGATTTACATAATTTGCGATTTTCTTTGCAAACATCTTTGTCACCAAAAACAGGAAGTATAACAAAGGGAATTGCCTTGATTTTCTCAGCCATCCTTGCATGGGAGGGTTCAGAGCCCTTACAGGATTTCATACATTGTCATTTAGCCCCTCCTGCTCCTCCAGTACCTTTTGTCATTTATCTTCAATGTGCACAGACCTATCTCTGGGTAACCAACTCATCATCATTACCGCCCACATCCCGACAGCCAGAATCTCCCTGCACATTAACAGACTGCAGGAAGATATCAGTGAACTGGTCACGTGGGCAGAACAGTGGCAAATAGAATTCGATCCGCAGAAGTGTGAGGTCATGCATTTGGGGAGGGCTAACAAGGCAAGGGAATACACATTAAATGGTGGAACACTGAGCAGTGTAGAGGAGCTGACATTAAGACACGTGGGCTCCACAGTAGCAGAGGGGAGTGAATTGTTCCTTTATCCGCTGTGTACCTTATATGTACAGGAGCTGGCACTGAGAGGCACGGGCTCTACAGTACCAGGCGGGAGTGAATCGTTCCCCTTTATCTGGTGTGTACAGGAGCTGACACTGAGACACGCACGAACTTTACAGTATCAGAGGGGAGTGAATTGTTCCCCTTTACCCACTGTGTACTGTACATGTACAGGAGCTGGCACTGAGAGGCACACGAGCCATAAAGTACCAGCACCCGCTGTGTACAGGAGCTGACACTGAGAGACACACGGGCCATACAGTACCAGCCAGCTGTGAATTATTCCTTTACCCGGTGTACTGTACATGTACATGAGATGACACTGAGACACACATGGACTTCACAGTACCAGATGGGATTTATGAGGATGTTGCCTGGACTGGAGAATTTTAGCTTTGAGGAAAGACTGGATAGGCTGGGATTGTTTATTCTTTGGCAAAGAGGAGGCTGAGGAGAGACCCGAGTGAATAGGAAGGACCTATTTCCCTTAGCAGTGGGGTCAACAAGCAGGGGGCATAGATTTAAAGTAATTGGTAGGAGGTTTAGCGGGTATTTGAGGGGAAATGTTTTCACCCAGCGGGTGGTTGGGGTATGGAACTCACTTACTGAAAGGTTGGTAGAGGCAGAAAACCTCATCACTACTAAAACGTACTTGAATGTGCACTTGAAGTGCCATAACCTACAGGGCTAGGACCGGGAGCTGGAAAGTGGGATTAGGCCGGATAACTCTTCGTCGGCCGGCACGGACACAATGGACCGAAATGGCCTCCTGCCCTGCTGTAAATTTCTATGATTCTGTGAACTGCATCTTTGTCCTAACTATGTTCTCTGGCTTCTGAGCTACTTGTTCCTCCGTTACTTGGTCTTCTGCATTCGGAGTTAGTGCTTGATCTAATTACATGGTGGAACAGTCTCGAGGGGCTGAATGGCCTACTCCTGTTCCTATGTTCCTATATCTGCACATTGTTGTGGCTTTCTCAGTGTCTTTATAAGCATTCTTCCTGCCATCAGTGCATCCTCTATTATCTTATGTGCTCGGTTTCCCCCAGCAGTTATTTCTGTTTCTTGCTGCCCCTGTACCTGTTTGCAAAATTCCCTGTCCCAGCTCCCCAGTGAATCGCCCTCAATATTGAATACCAGCCCATGCACTTCACTAAACTGACTCAATGTGTCCAATACTATCCACTGGTCTTTGCTTATTAGCTTTCCAACCATTTCCTTCCATTAGTTCCCATCTGCTCCTCTCAAAGGCCCAAACATAGAAAAATAGAAAATAGGTGCAGGAGTAGGCAATTCGGCCCTTCATTGCCATTCAATGAGTTCATGGCTGAACATGCAACTTCAGTACCCACTTCCTGCTTTCTCGCCATACCCCTTGATCCCCCTAGTAGTAAGGACTACATCTAACTCCTTTTTGAATATACTTAGTGAATTGGCCTCAACAACTGTCTGTGGTAGAGAATTCCACAGGTTCACCACTCTCTGGGTGAAGAAGTTTCTCCTCATCTCGGTCCTAAATGGCTTACCCCTTATCCTTAAACTGTGACCCCTGGTTCTGGACCTCCCCAACATTGGGAACAATGTTCCTGCATCTAACCTGTCTAAACCCGTCAGAATTTTATTAAATGTTTCTATGAGATCCCCTCTCATTCTTCTGAACTCCAGTGAATACAAGCCCACTTGATCCAGTCTTTCTTGATATGTCAGTTCCGCCATCCCGGGAATCAGCCTGGTGAACCTTCGCTGCACTCCCTCAATAGCAAGAATGTCCTTCCTCAAGTTAGGAGACCGAAACTGTACACAATACTCCAGGTGTGGCCTCACCACGGCCCTGTACAACTGTAGTAACACCTCCCTGCCCCTGTACTCAAATCCCCTCGCTATGAAGGCCAACATGCCATTTGCTTTCTTAACCGCCTGCTGTACCTGCATGCCAACTTTCAATGACTGATGTACCATGACACCCAGGTGTCGTTGCACCTCCCCTTTTCCTAATCTGTCACCATTCAGATAATAGTCTGTCTCTGTTTTTATAACCAAAGTGGACAACCTCACATTTATCCACATTATACTTCATCTGCCATGCATTTTCCGACTCGCCTAACCTATCCAAGTCGCTCTGCAGCCTCACAGCATCCTCCTCGCAGCTCACACTGCCACCCAACTTCGTGTCATCCGTAAATTTGGAGATACTACATTTAATCCCCTCGTCTAAATCATTAATGTACAGTGTAAACAGCTGGGGTCCCAGCACAGAACCTTGCGGTACCCCACTAGTCACTGCCTGCCATTCTGAAAAGTACCCATTTACTCCTACTCTTTGCTTCCTGTCTGACAACCAGTTCTCAATCCACGTCAGCACACTACCCCCAATCCCATGTGCTTTAACTTTGCACATTAATCTCTTGTGTGGAACCTTGTCAAAAGCCTTCTGAAAGTCCAAATACACCACATCAACTGGTTCTCCCTTGTCTACTCTACTGGAAACATCCTCCAAAAATTCCAGAAGATTTGTCAAGCATGATTTCCCTTTCACAAATCCGTGCTGACCTATCATGTCACCTCTTTCCAAATGTGTTGCTATGACATTCTTAATAATTGATTCCATCATTTTACCCACTACCGATGTCAGGCTGCCTGTAATTCCCTGTTTTCTCTCTCCCTCCTTTTTTAAAAAGTGGGGTTACATTGGCTACCCTCCACTCGATAGGAACTGATCCAGAGTCTGTGGAATGTTGGAAAATGACTGTCAATGCACCTGCTATTTCCAAGGCCACCTCCTGAAGTACTCTGGAATGCACACCATCAGGCCCTGGGGATTTATCAGCCTTCAATCCCATCAATTTCCCCAACACAATTTCCCGACTAATAAAGATTTCCCTCAGTTCCTCCTTCTTACTAGACCCTCTGACCCCTTTTATATCCGGAAAGTTGTTTGTGTCCTCCTTAGTGAATACCGAACGAAAGTACTTGTTCAATTGGTCTGCCGTTTCTTTGTTCCCCGTTATGACTTCCCCTGATTCTGACTGCAGGGGACCTACGTTTGTCTTTACTAACCTTTTTCTCTTGACATATCTATAGAAGCTTTTGCAGTCCATTTTAATGTTCCCTGCAAGCTTCCCGAGATTACTACTTTTGAGGTCCTACTTTTTAATTTAGCTCCTAGCTCCTTAAATTCGTCTCGTAGGATCTCATCCCATTTTTTACCGATATCTTTGGTAGCAATGTGCACCACGACAACTGGCTGTTCACCCTCCCTTTTCAGAATGTCCTGCACCCGCTCCGAGACATCCTTGAACCTTGCACCAGGGAGGCAACATACCATCCTGGAGTCTCGGTTGCGGCCGCAGAAATGCCTATCTATTCCCCTTACAATTGAATCCCCTATCACTATCGCTCTTCCACTCTTTTTCCTGCCCTCCTGTGCAGCAGAGCCAGCCACGGTGCCTTGAACTTAGCTGCTGCTGCCTTCCCCTGGTAAGTCATCCCCCCCCCAACAGTACTCAAAGTGGTGTATCTGTTTTGCAGGGGGATGACCGCAGGGGACCCCTGCACTACCTTCCTTGCACTGCTCTTCCTGTTGGTCTTCCATTCCCTATCTGGCTGTGGACCCTTACCTGCGGTAAGACCAACTCGCTACACATGCTACTCACGTCATTCTCAGCATCGTGGATGCTCCAGAGTGAATCCACCCTCAGCTCCAATTCCGCAACGCGGTCCGTCAGGAGCTGGAGGCGGATACACTTCCCGCACATGTAGTTGTCAGGGACACCAGAAGTGTCCCTGAGTTCCCACGTGGTGCAGGAGGAGCATATCACTTCAGGTTTTGGGCAGCTGAGATCAGTGAGTTGCTCCACACTTTACTATTGACTCTCTAGCTCTCTCATGCTGCAAAGTCGAGCCTTGTTTAGTCTGTTTGAGCACTGCCAGCGGTCTGCTGTGCGTTAACATTTGTGTTTCTGTCTATTTCAGGAGAGTCTGCCGGAGGAGCAGAGGTACGACACGCTCCAAAAATAACTGAACAACAACATTATAAAGTAGGATATTGAAGAGCGGTTTTATTTTCTGCTGTTCAATATTTCATATTTACATTATTAGTGAAGACGACTATCAGCCAAACATAGCGAGAGGCAGCCTGTCTCTGGGAGCATTGAAGGGACCCACCCAGTATAGAGTGTGGAGACATGTAATGGACATTCTCAACCCTGATACGGAGGGCCTTTCCTGGTTTCTCACTTAACCCGTAAAACCCTCAATAAGTGGGCACATCTTAAGAATACCAGACACAAGTAAAAGAATGTAAATATTATCCACACCCCTTCAAATAAGAAAATAGATGAAATGGCAGCATTTGATGTCTGATTCATGATTTATAATGCAACAATCTAATAATCACAACTATTTTAGAAGCAATCGGCCATTAGAATTCATTCATTAGTAAACAAATACACTGATCTAAATCATTAACCTGTTACACTGGGTTCTCTCATGGTTTAAAACTGGAGAATTAATGCACCAGTATATTCACAACTGATTTGGTCAAATCACTTTCAATCACCTCCTGACTCCCCAAAGCCTTTCCCCCATCTCAAAGGCATAAGTCAGGAGTGTGATGGAATACTCTCCACTTTCCTGGATGAGTGCAGCTCCAACAAAGTTCAAGAAGCTCGACACCATCCAGGACAAAGCATCCCGCTTGATTGGCACCCCATCCACCACCTTCAACATTCACTCCCTCCACCACCGGCGTACCGTGGCTGCAGTGTGTACCATCTACACGTTGCACTGCAGCAACTCCCAAACCCGCGACCTCTACCACCCAGAGGGACAAGGGCAGCAGTTGCAGGGGAACACCCTCACCTACAAGTACCCCTTCACGTTACACACCATCCTCACTTGGAAATATATCAGCTGTTCCTTCATCGCTGGATCAAAATCCTGGAACTCCCTCCCTAGCATCCCTGTGGGAGCACCTTCACCACACGGACTGCAGTGGTTCAAGAAGGTGGCTCACCACCCCCTTCCCGAGGGCAATTCGGGATGGGCAATAAATGCTGGCCTTGCACCACCATATCCCAGAAACGAATGAAACAAATACAGAAGAGACTTTCAACATGAAATGTTCACACTTTCATGGACAAAGATGAAGGAACGGCCTTGAAGGGAGTGGAACACGGGGAAGGTTGAAAATATTTGTGAACAAAATGAAGTAAATCAGAAATATAATGGTTGCGATGTCAGGAATGTGTTTGTTTTTAGGAAAGAGATCTGTTTTATAAAAAATATTTCTGAGCGGCCTCCAGCGAGTGTTTGAAGAGCAGCTGGTTTGGCCGCTCAACGTGCCCTCACTCCGCCCATTTGTACCTCAGAATTGCAGTCAGGGTCCTCTGTACATCACGGGACCCCGGTTTGATGAGGTTTCCCCCCTGAAACAGGCAGGTGTTCCCGCTGCCCATCTCAGGACCCCACCCACGGTGACGATGGCTGAAGCACCAGCGTAAACTTTAGTGCCATTTCCAGGCGACTATCGCTCCGGTTACACCAGGCGGGGGCTCTTAAAATCAGTCCTGTTAGTTCAGGATAGGAGCAGGAGGAGGCCATTCAGCCCCTGGTGCCTGTCCCACCATTCAATGAGATCACGGCTGATCTGTGACCTGTCTCCATAAACCCGCCTTTGGCCCATATCCCACAATCCCTTTGGTTAACGAAAATCCATCAACCTCCGGTTTAAAATTAACAATTGAAGCTGCATCAATTGTGGTTTGCAGAAGAAAATTCCAAACTTCTCCCACCCTTTGTGTGTCGAAGTATTTTCTAACTTCACTCCTGAAAGGTCTGGCTATAATTTTTAGACTATGCCCCTCGTCCTAGACAACCCACGCAGCGGAAAGGCTTACTCTCGGTTCTTAATATCTTGAAAACTTTGTTTAAATCACGTCTTAAACTTCTAAATTCCAGGGATGGGTAAGGTGCAAATTTAAAATCAAAATGTTTAGTACATGACTCTGGGATGTCGTTAAGCCCCCAATTCACTTAAAAAAAATCAATGTCGCTTCTGTTGTGTAGTTTAATAACAGGCTTGCCAAAAGAGATGTTGCACTAATTCATCTCAAACACCGCCATGTCGTGTAGCCTTCTGCCTGTGGAGCAACATTACAGGCAGCAAGATCACCGGATTCTTGTGTTACACAGCTCATTCCACCCAGTAATAGCCTCTTCCGGGATCCAGCCCCACAATCCAGTATCTGGTTTCTGTGCTCTGGGTGAATAGCCCTTTTCTCCCGGCAGACTCTCTGACCACTTCCAGACCTTACCTTGTTCCACACCTCCACCTCTGATCCCAGGACACAGCCCCAGGGATCAAACCTCTCCAGGGTGTCAGGGAGTGGCTGCCATTTGTCTCCATGTCTCACACGGGTCCGGTCCTCAGACAGGATGAGCCGGGGATTCGCTGTGTTCGGATCTAGAGTCATTGAGGCTGGAGCTTGGGGAAAGTTAAAATACAACAGTCAGTGATTCAGTTTCTTGCTGTGATTTATTCAAACACTTTCCTGTTTAAAGTGCCCACTCGGGCTCTGGGTTGTGATCATCGAATCAGCTGCTGCTCCAGGGTTTACGCCCTGGGGGGCGATTTACGTCGATTTCAGGCCCCAATCAGCGCCCGGAGATAAAGACCCGAAAACCACTGGAGAGAGCGGGGAGAAACATAGAAATTGGGTGCAGGAGTAGGCCATTCGGCCCTTCGAGCCTGCACCACCATTCAATAAGATCATGGCTGATCATTCACCTCAGTACCCCTTTCCTGCTTTCTCTCCATACCCCTTGATCCCTTTAGCCGTAAGGGCCATAACTAACTCCCTCTTGAATATATCCAATGAACTGGCATCAACAACTCTCTGCGGCAGGGAATTTCACAGGTTAACAACTCTGAGTGAAGATGTTTCTCCTCATCTCAGTTATAAATGGCTTATCCCTTATCCTTAGACTGTGTTCCCTGGTTCTGGACTTCCACAGCATTGGGAACATTCTTCCTGCATCTAACCTGTCCAGTCCCGTCAGAATTTTATATATTTCTATGAGATCCCCCCTCATCCTTCTAAACTCCAGTGAATCGAGGTCCAGTTGATCCAGTCTCTCCTCATTTGTCAGTCCTGCCATCCCGGGAATCAATCTGGTGAACCTTCGCTGCACTCCCTCAATAGCAAGAACGTCTTTCCTCAGATTAGGAAACCAAAACTGAACACAATATTCCAGGTGAGGCCTCACTAAAGTCCTGTACTACTGCAGTAAGACCTCCCTGCTCCCATACTCAAATCCCCTAACTAGGAAGGTCTTCTTCACCGCCTGCTGTACCTGTATGCCAACTTTCAATGACTGATGTACCATGACACCCAGGTCTCGTTGCACCTCCCCTTTTCCTAATCTGTCACCATTCAGATAATATTCTGCCTTCGCGTGGGGGGAGGGGGAGAGAGAGCGGGGGGAGGAAAAGTGGGGGACAGAGAGCTGAGGGGAGGGGAAGAGAGCGCGGGGGGGGCGAGAAAGTGGGGGGGGTGGAGAGAGAGAAGGGGGGGCGAGAAAGTGGGGGGGGGTGGAGAGAGAGAAGAGGGGGGAGAAAGAGCAGGTGGGGGGGGTTGAGGAGCAGGGGGAGGGGAGGGAGAGCGGGGGGAGAGGGGTGGGGGCAGCTATTTCCAAAGGCCACAAGGAATGTAGTGTTGTGAATAAAATATTTCACAGGTAAGACAGCGTCCAGTATAAGGAATGCGATGGAAATAAACACACTGCAATTACATCTGAAGGAGAAACTTACATTTCCAATGTTCCTGACAAATATCTCAAACCACTTACCACAATGTATTACTTCCCATACCCTCTGCATAAAGTAGTTGGGAGTGATTTACGTCTCACTATTGTCCGGATTTACACCGTAAACAGAGCAGTAACGAGACAAAAATCACCCGCAGTGGTTCCCACTAAGGGCCGCCGGGAAATTATGCCGCAGCCGCAAAATAGGAATCCAGCGTTCCCGCACTAAACATGGGGGAGGCCTCATTGGTTGATGTACATGGGACCCTCGTGCAATCTTGGTCTTCCATTGGTCGGTGCGTGAGCTGTGCAAGTCCTGCCCAATGGAACAGTCTGTAGAATGGCCCAACCTGTGGTCCTTAAAGGGACTGCTGGAAGCCCCCAGAGGGAATGATGCAAGGAATTAGTTCCCTCCGGTGTCCTGGACAATATTTATCCATCAATTAACATCATGAGAACTGGTTATCTGGTCATTATCACTTTGCTGCTTGTGGGAGCTGGCTGTGCACAAATTGCAACAGTGACTACACTTTAAAAACTCTTCATTGTCTGTAAAGAGCTTCGGGACATCCTGAGGTCGTGAAAGGTCGGATATAAAAACAGGTTCTTTCTATTTATTCTGTGTGTCACAGTTTCTCTGTGGCCGGGAGGTGCAGGAATTGTCCTGCCCGCTGCTGGCTGTTCCTCGACTTTGCCCTTCTGCTCCACAACCCCCACCATCCTATCTCCTTCCCCCTCCCCCCGCTATATTTTCCCGCCATTCTCTGAGTTCGAGACTATCGCTACTTTGTTGTCGACTCTGACTGTGTTAAACTTCTGGATGTTTATCTTCTCTCTCTGGCTAAGGATCTTGAATACTTCAGTAAGATGACCCCAAGCCCTCCCTTATCCAGTGCAAAGACTCCTGACTTCCAGACTAGACACGGACATCAGCGATCTTTTAATCCAGGGTCTGGAAGCCGGTTTAGGCCTTTCTCATCTGGATTGAGAAATGCAAGAGAACAGTTCTGCAGGTCGGCAAGTATAAGCGCTGGAATGGCGGGCCTGGGACATCGTGGTCCCCTCTTCCCCCCCCCCCCGCCCCCCACCACCCCAACCTGTGAGAGAACAGCTCCGCAGGTCGGCAAGTATAAGAGCTGGACCACTCCAACCTCCAGCGCGAGCTGCTCCAAGTATGCAATGATTTTGAGATGGGCGACTAGGTGATGTCATCAAAACACTGGTCGCCATTTTGGCGCGAGGGCAGGAACATCGGCAGGGCCCAGGTATAGAGGAGTGGGAAGGTCGGGGCGGATGAGTAGTGAGTGTTTGTGGCGAGATGCGGTGAATGTTTATGGTGGAGGAGCGGCGAGAGATCGTGGCGGAGATGCGACAGATGAGGGTACGGGGCCCAGAAGAGCCGAGGGCCAGGGGTAGCACGGGTCAGCCCACACTGCGATATGTGTGCGCACTGGGTCCGTGCAGCAGAGCAGGTCTCCAGTCGTCCTGGTTAACCCTTGCCACTGGATAACCCTTGCCACTGTCGTGCCCGTGTGGTGGCTGATGTGCAACGGTCACCACACCTTAATAAAAATCCAGGCACAGGCATCTTGCACCCACTCAATTGTAGTTCAGGACTGGAACATCGGGTCCTTTATTGAAATACCTGTGAACTCGTGGAAGCACATCATCCTTGTTCAATGGACCGCCTATGATATAAATCAGAAAAAGGAATATAGGAGATTTACCCAGGTTAATGTCATCTATCATGTCTCTCCACATTGTGTATTGTAAAGGGCCATCTGCTACTGACAGCTTGAGATAGTCCTCACTAATCCTGTAAATATTACACAGTTGATGTTATAAATTGACCATAAACACTTTCCCAAACTGCAGAGTTTCAGTAAAGAACATGTCCTACCTCCTCTTCCGCCAAGCTTCCTCCTGAAATAAATAAAACACAAACAGTGAGGAGGTTAGTAAAAGACTTCAGGAGGCCATCGACAGGCTGGTGAAATGAGCAGATACAGGATGGATAAAATTTAAAACAGAGACGTGTGAAGTGATGCATTTTGAAAGAAAGAATGAGAAGAGGTAATATAAACTAAATGGTACAATTTTAAATGGGGTGCAGGAACAGAGACCTGGGGGTCACATACACAAATCTCAAAGGTTTGTGGGGATTGGTTTTAAGTGAATCATAGAATCATAGAATCATAGAATCATAGAAATGTACAGCACGACAGGAGGCCATTCAGCCCATTGTGTCCGTGCCGGCCGACAGTGCGCTATCCAGCCTAATCCTACGCTCCAGCCCTTGGTACGTAGGTTTAAAGGTTACGCCTCTAAGTATATATTCAAGTATTTTTAAATGTGGTGAGGGTTTCTGCCTCTACCACCGTTTCAGGCAGTGAGTTCCAGATCCCCATCACCCTCTGGGTGAAACATTTCCCCCTCAAATCCCCTCTAAACCTGCTACGGATTGCTTTAAATCTACGCCTCCTGATTGTTGACCCCTCTAAGGGAAATAGGCCTTTCCTATCCACTCGATCTAGACCCCTCATAATTAGATACACCTCAATATGGTCTCCCCTCAGCCTCCTCTGTTCCAAAGTAAACAACCCCCACCCTATCGAATCTTTCGTCATAGTTAAAATTCTCCAATCCAGGCAACATCCTCGTAAATCTCCTCTGCACCCTCTCTAGTGCAATCACATATTTCCTGTAATGTGCTGACCAGAACTGTACGCAGTACTCCAGCTGCAGCCTAACTCGTGTTTTAAACAGTTCAAGCATAATCTCCCTGTTCTTGTATTCAATGCCTCGGTGAATGAAGGCAAATATTCCGTATGCCTTCTTAACAACCTTATCTACCTGTCCTACCTTCGGGGATCTGTGGACATGTACTCCAAGGTCGCTCTGTTGGGTCTCTGTTGGCTCAGAAATGTGGACTATGTACAGTCGACACCTCAAGTCGCTGGAGAAATACCACCAACGATGCCTCAGCAAGATCCTGCAAATCCACCATCATCAGTGTCTTCGTCCAGGCAATCCCCAGCAGTGAAGCACTGACCACACTTGATCAGCTCCGCTTGGCAGGCCACATTGTCTGCATGCCAGACACAAGACTCCGAAAGCAAGCGCTCTACTCAGAACTCCTTCATGGCAAACGAGCCAAAGGTGGGCAGAGGAAACGTTACAAGGACACCCTCAAAGCCTCCCTGATAAAGTGCAATATCCCCACTGACATCTGGGAGTCCCTGGCCAAAGACCGCCCTAAGTGGAGGAAGTGCATCTGGGAGGGCACGGAGTGCCTCGAGTCTCATCGCCGATTGCATGCAGAAGACAAGCGCAGGCAGCGGAAAGAACATGTGGCAAACCAGTCCCACCCTCCATTACCCTCAACGACTGTCTGGCCCACTTGTGACAGGGACTGTGGTTCTCGTATTGGACTGTTCAGCCACCTAAGGACTCATTCTAAGAGTGGAAGCAAGTCTTCCTCGATTCCGAGGGACTGCCAATGTTGATGATGATCCACAATGACTTGTGATGATCAGGAATGCACTGAATGACAGCGTGGAGGAAGCAGATTCCATAATAATTTTAAAAAGGGAATTGGAAATACACTTGAAAAGGAAATAAATGCAGGACTATGGGGAAAGAGGAGTGGGACTAATTGGATTGTTTTTTCAAAGAGCTGCACAGACACGATGGGCCATTTGTGCTGTAGGATTCTATGATTGTAAGTAGTTGAACATTCCGATTCGTGTGTCAGATACTGGAACTATACATCAGTGCCACTCACACACACAGTGACTGTCACACCCATCGTACCAGACACACCCACACACTCACAACATGGAACTGTAACTGGATTGCAATGTGAGTTCCAACAGATATTAAATGGGGCAGCACAGAAATAATTATAAGCAAAGTACTACGATCACGACAATTCATTCCCATGATTCTACAGACAGTGTGGGAGTGGGATCATTCCGTGTCGATAGCAGAACTGCCCATGAACAGATAAAACAATGGGTTTAAATCAGTTTAGAAATGTTCAGCAAATGCTGCATTTATTTCAGTTATCGTCGGTTATTTTCTGACTGGAAAGTTTCACTGAACTGACCCACAATATAATCCTCACCTTCAGAAATATCAGTCCGTCTTTTTGCTCCATCTGTTTCTGCAACGCTGAGAGCTCCTCCTGAATAGAATTTAAATTCTCTTGAATTTCTCGAAGATTTTTCTCCATTGTTTCTAGAATCTGCCCCTCTTGTTCCCTGAGATCTCGGATTAAACATGGAAGAGCGAGGGGAGAGGTGTTTAAGAAGATTGTTGGCAGTGGAGAATAGAAGCCGAGGTTTATCTTTGCATTCTAGAATGACTCTGGGAGAGTGTTCCTGGAATTAACCACAACACAGACAGAGACAGGGTCCCTTTAAATGTCCAGCTCACCTGCTCGGCACCGCGCATGCTCAGGAGTCCCACAAACTGACCTCTCCTGCGCCTGCGCACCGGGCTCGGTGTCATTTCAAACATTCGCCAGATTTGACGAAGGGTCATCGACCTGAAACGTTAACTCTGTTTCTCTCTCCACAGACGCTGAGATTTCCAGCATCTGCAGTATTTTACTTTATTAGTGTCTTGTGAATGGTCGGCCGTTGAGGCCGAATCACCGACAGAAAATGAGTTTTCTGAGCCGATTTAACTCGAGGTGGGTGCGGGGAGAGGGAATAGAGTGACATCCAAACCCGAGAGTCGGTCGAGAGCTCCCCGGACACCGAATGGAGCGGATTCAGCCGCCTGTCACCTGGTGTTGTGAGGGGGCGGAGTGAACTGGAGCACGTGACACCGGGGCCCGGCCTGACTGACCAATGGGAAGAGCCCGGCGGGGGTGGGAGGAGCGAACTGGCGGCGGGTCCTCCAATTAGTGGTGGTGCAACTCGGGGGCAGGGCTTGGTGTCCAGCTCAGCTGTGCTGGGGACGATTGTGTGGCACTGGCCACGGGTGAGAGCAGCTGAGAGAGCACAGAGCTTGAATCTGGAAGAGGGGCCACAGTGTGAGCACAGAGCTGGAATCTGGGAGAGGCCATAGTGAGCACAGAGCTGGGGCTGGAATCTGGGAGAGAGGCCATAGTGAGCACAGAGCTGGGGCAGGAATCTGGGAGAGAGGCCATAGTGAGCACAGAGCTGGAATCTGGGAGAGAGGCCACAGTGAGCACAGAGCTGGGGCAGGAAGCTGGGAGAAGGGCCACAGTGAGCACAGAGCTGGAATCTGAGAGAGGGGCCACAGTGAGCCAGAGCTGGGGCTGAAATCTGGGAGAGGGGCCACAGTGAGCCCAGAGCTGGGGCTGGAATCTGGGAGAGGGGCCACAGTGAGCCCAGAGCTCGGGCTGGAATCTGGGAGAGGGGCCACAGTGAGCACAGAGCTGGGGCTGGAATCTGGGAGAGGGGCCACAGTGAGCCCAGAGCTGGAATCTGGGAGAGGGGCCACAGTGAGCACAGAGCTGCGGCAGGAATCTGGGAGAGGTGGCACCATGATCACAGAGCTGGGGCTGGAATCTGGGAGAGGGGCCACAGTGAGCACAGAACTGGGGCTGGAATCTGGGAGAGGGGCAGGAATCTGGGAGAGGTGGCACCATGATCACAGAGCTGGGGCTGGAATCTGGGAGAGGGGCCACAGTGAGCACAGAGCTGGGGCTGGAATCTGGGAGAGGGGCCACAGTGAGCACAGAGCTGGGGCTGGAATCTGGGAGAGGGGCCACAGTGAGCACAGAGCTGGGGCTGGAATCTGGGAGAGCGGTCACAGTGAGCAACCTTTTGAAGGGGCAGAGCTTCACCACACAAGCTTATTTAAATATAATTTCATGCTCATCACCTTCTCGAGTGCAATAAACGCCAGTGATGCCCGCATCCCATAAACAAATTTTAAAAAGCTATTCCACTTGTCTCACAAGCTTCTATTCCTTTCTTCCTTCGTGTGTTTTCCTCAGAAGTTTTCCCTTACATGTATCCATTCCACTCAGGCGTTCACGCCTAAACTCAGAAGAGCGCCCTCTGCTGCATTATCCTTGTCTGTGAAGTGGAAGTCCCGCCCCTCGGATCCCCCGATTGGTTAGAGGGTCCGCCGTCACCTCAGTCCTCCAAGCCCCTCCTTCTCTCTCCCTATTGGTGGAAGCTCACGTCAGTCACGGCCGTTGAGTTGATCACCTGGCACCCTAAAGGAGACCCCGTGCTGCGGCCGCTCAATCCGCTCCGCTCGGTGCCGGGGGCGCTCGGACTCTGCGGTTTGTATTTTATTTATTTCCCCGCCCGCGCTTCACTCCGTTATTTATTTAAAAAACCCTCATAAAACTCACTTTCCGCCGGTGATCCGGGCCCTCGGGTGGTGTTTGTGCCGTTGTCGGGGGTGCAGGGGGCGCTTGCGCGGTGTCAGCCACAACTCAGCGCGGGGGCCGGAGCACTTTCTATAGCGCGGGGATTTGTGGGTACCGTAGCCACCATTACAGTTCGTTATTTCAACCAACCAGTGTGGCAGCTGGGCCTGAAAATCAGCTTCACTACCCCAGTGCTGGGAAAGGGCGACAAGAGACAACGTTTTTAAAGTTTCTTCTGATGGGTTGTTTGGGCATTTCCACCCCCCCAACCCCCCGCCCCCGAAAAAAATTAATCTTTTTTTAAATAAAAATAGAGCAACTTTTGAGAAAGCAACATTATATTGAGTGGGAGGATAGAAACAGTCAAGAAAGCCCTCTGGTTTCTTGAGCATCTCTTTGTCCCAACACACTATTCACCAACTGAGAGGATATCGACATGATTCCGTTGGTGGGTCCCACAGGCTAGCTTTGGTTCAAATATAGGAATATGTGTTGGTCTTTTCCTCTTTGCTCCCCTCCTGTGTGTGTTCGAGCCAGCCGTGGCTCAGTGGGTAGCACTCTCACATCTGAGTCAGAAGGTTGTGGGTTGAAGTCACACTCCAGAGACTTGAACAAAAAATCTAGGCTGACACTCCAGTGCAGTGCTGAGGGAGTGCTGCTGTGTCGGAGGTGCCGTCTTTTGGATGAGACGTTAAACTGAGGTCCTTTCTGCTTTCTCAGGTGGACGTAAAAGATTCCATGACACAATTTTGAAGATGAGCAGGGGAGTTATCCCTGGTTCCCTGGCCAATATTCATCGCTCAATCAACATAATTAAAAAAGATTATCTGGTCATTATTATATTGTAGATATTGGCTGCTGCATTTCCCACTTTACATCAGTGACTGCACTTGAAAATTGGGTGCAAGCGCTTTGGGACGTCCAATGATCATGAAAGGCGCTATATAAATGCAAGTTTGACTGTCTCAATCGATGTTTAAAGGCCATTAATGGCCCTTTAGAATCATAGAATCGTTACAGCACAGAAGAAGGTCATTCAGCCCGTCGAGCCCGTGCCGACTCTCAGCTCAGCCCACTCCTCTGCCCTTTCCCTGTAGCCCATATCTTTCCCACTATCTGGTGGTCTATAGAATACACCAAGTAGTGTAATGGATGAGGTAAAAAGAATGAGGAGAGGACATATAAACTAAATGGTACAATCCTGAAAAGGGTGCACGAAGAGAGAGACCTGGGGGTATATGTGCATAAGTCGTTGATGGTGGCAGGCAGGTTGAGAAAGCAATTAAAAAAGCTTACAGGATCTTGAACATGAGTGTGGAAATTATGATGAACCTGTATAAAACACTGGTTCGGCCCCCAACTGGAGTTTTGTGTCCAATTCTGGGCACCACACGTTAGGAAGGCTGTGAAGGCCTTAGACAAGGTGCAGAAAAGATTTATGAGAATGATTCCAGGAATGAGGGCCTTCAGTTACGTTGATAGACTGGTGAATCGTGGATTGTTCTCATTGAAGCAGACGATGGAGAGGAGATTTGATCGAGGTTTTCAAAATGATGAGGGCTCTGGACATGTAGCTAGAGGAAAACTGTTTCCCATTGGCAGAAGGGTCGAGAACCAGAAGACATATAGAGTAAGGTGATTAACAAAAGAACCAAAGGTGACCTAAGAAGAAACTTTTTTTATGCAGCGAGTGGTTCAGATCGGGAATGCAGAGCCTGAAAGGGTGGTGGAGGCAGACTCAATCTTATCTTTCAAAAGGGAGTTGGATAAATATCTGATGGAAAATAATTTGCAGGCGGGGAAGAGGGACTAACTGAGAGTCGGCATGGGATTGACGGGCCGAATGGCCTTCTTTGTGCTGTAACCATTCTATGGTTTTAATTGTTGTTTCTTTGCTGGTCACTGGGACCCTGAAGCCCAAGAGATGTCAGGGCACATGAGATTGGGCGAGAAGAACATAAGAAATAGGAGCAGGAGAGGCCATTTGGCCCCTCGAGCCTGCTCTGCCTTTCAGTAAGATCATGGCTGGTCTTCTACCTCAACTCCACTTTCCTCCACTTATCCCCATATCCATTGATTCACTTAATATCCAAAAATCTATTGATCTCTGTCTTCAATATACTCAACAACTGAGTTTCCAAAGCTCTCTGGGGTAGAGAATTCCAAATATTCAACACCCTCTGAGTGAAGAAATTTCTCCTCATCTCAGTCCTAAATGGCTGACCCATTATTCTGAGACTGTGACCCCTGGTTCTAGACTCCCCAGCCAGGGGAAACATCCTCCCTGCATCTACCCTATCAAGCCCTGCAAGAATATAGGCCGAGTCTACTCAATTTCTCCTCATAGGTAAATCCCCCTATCCCAGGACTCAGTCTGGCGAGCCTTCAGGTAAATTTATAATGGGGAACAAGGAAATGGCAGGCCAATTGAACAAATATTTTGGTTCTGTTTCACGAAAGAAAACACATATAAGCATATAACCTTCTGGAAACACTAGGGAACCGAGGGTCTAGTGAGAAGGAAGAACTAAAGGAAATCCTTATTAGTCAGGAAATTGTGTTAGGGAAATTGATGGGATTGAAGGCTGATAAATCCCCAGAGCCTGATAGTCTGCATCCCAGAGTACTTAAGGAAGTGGCCGTAGAAATAGTGGATGCATTGGTGATCATTTTCCAACATTCTATCGACCCTGGATCAGTTCCGATGGACTGGAGGGTAGCTAATGTAAGACTACTTTTTTAAAAAGGGGGGAGAGAGAAAACGGGGAATTATACAGCGGTTAGCCTGACATCAGTAGTGGGGAAAATGTTGGAATCAATTATCAATGAAATAGCAGTGCATTTTGAAAGTATTGACAGGATTGGTCCAGGTCAGCATGGATTTATGAAAGGGAAATCATGCTTGACAAATCTTCTATAATTTTTTGAGGATGTAACTACTAGAGTGGACAAGGGAGAACCAGTGGATGTGGTGTATTTGGACTTTCAAAAGGCTTTTTGACAAGGTCCCACACAAGAGATTAGTGTGCAAAATTAAAGCACATGGTATTGGGGGTAATGTATTGACGTGGATAGAGAACTGGTTGGCAGACAGGAAGCAGAGAGTAGGGATAAACGGGTCCTTCTCAGAATGGCAGGCAGTGACTAGTGGGGTGCCACAGGGCTCAGTGCTGGGACCCCAGCTATTTACAATATACCTCAATGATTTAGATGAAAGAATTGAGTGTAATATCTCCAAGTTTGCAGACGACACTAAGCTGGGTGGCGATGTGAGCTGTGAGGAGGATGCTTTGAGGCTGCAGGGTAACTTGGACAGGTTAGGTGAGTGGGCAAATGCATGGCAGATGCAGTATAATGTGGATAAATGTGAGGTTATCCACTTTGGTGGCAAAAACTTGAAGGCAGAATATTATCTGAATGGCTGCAGATTAGGAAAAGGGGAGGTACAACGAGACCTGGGTGTCATGGTACATTAGTCATTGAAAGTTGCCATGCAGGTACAGCAGGTGGAGACGAAGGCAAATGACATATTGGCCTTCATAGCTAGGGGATTTGAGTATTGGAGCAGGGAGGTCTTAATGCAGTTGTACAGGGCTTTGGTGATGCCTCACCTGGAATATTGTGTTCAGTTTTTTGTTCTCCTAATCTGAGCAAGGACATTTTTGCTGTTGAGGGAGTGCAGCGAAGGTTCACCAGACAGATTGCTGGGATGGCGGGACTGACATATGAGGAGAGACTGGATCGACTGGGCCTGCATTCACTGGAGTTTAGAAGAATGAGAGAGGATCGCACAGAAACATATAAAATTCTGACAGGACTGGACAGGTTAGATGCAGGAAGAATGTTTCTGATATTTGGAAGTCCAGAACCAGGGGACACAGTCTAAGGATAAGGGGTAAGCCATTTAGGAACGAGATGAGGAGAAACTTCTTCACTCAGAGAGTTGTTAACTCTGGAATTCTCTACTGCAGAGAGTTGTTGATGCCAGTTCATTAGATATATTCAAGAGGGAGTTGGATATGGCCCTGATGGCTAAAGGGATCAAGGGATTTGGAGAGAAAGCAGGAAAGGGGTACTGAGGTGAATGATCAGCCACGATCTTATTGAATGGTGGTGCATTCCTAGTTTCTATGTTTCTATGCTTCATTATATTCCCTTGATGGCAAGTGTATCCTTCCTTAGGTAAGGAGACCAAAATTGTACACAATACTCCAGGTGTGGTCTTACCCAGGGCCCTATATAATTGCATTCGGATGGCTTTACTCTTGTACTCAAATCCTCTTGTATTAAAGGCCAACATATCATTTGCTTTTCTAATTGCTTGCTGCGCCTGCATGTTAAGTAGGTTTTAAAGAACACTTAAAGGAGGAAAGTGAAGTTAAGTGGAGACATGAAATGATTTAGGGAGGGAATTCCAGAGCTTAGGACTGAGGCAGCTGAAGGCGCGATCGTCAATGGTGGAGCAATTAAAATCGGTGATGGTCAAAAGGCCAGAATAGGCGGAGTATTGAAATCTGGGGGATTATAGGGCAGGAGGAAATTATAAAGCTTTGGAGGAGCAAGCCCATGGAGGGATTTGAAAACAAGGATGAGAATTTTGAAATTGATGTGTTGCTTAACTGAGAGCCAATGTCGGTCAGAAAGCACAGGAGTGATGGGAGAATGGGACTTGGTGAGAGTTAGGACCACGGGCAGCCTAGTTTTGAATGGCCTCAATTTTATAGAGGGTAGAACTAGGTAGGCCAGCCAGGAGTGCATCGGAATAGTCAAGTCTAGAGGTGATGGATGAGGCTTTCGGCATCAGATAAGTTGAGTTAGGGCAGAGATGGGTGATATTATGAAGGGTGGTATTAGTGATAGAACGGATATGAGACGGGAAGCACAATTTGTGATCAAATATCACACCAAGGTTGTGAACAGACTTGGTCAGCCTCAGACAGTTGCCAGCAAGATAGATCGAATCAGTGGAAAGGGACCGGAGGTTGTGGCATGAACCAAAGACAATGGCTTCAGTCTTCCCGATATTTAATTGGAGGAAATTTCTACCCATCCAGTGCTGGATGTTGGTCAAGCAGTCCGATAGTATATATAGTACATATTCACGTAGCAGAATGGATGGAAAGATTGCTACAAAACAGAAATAAGAGTGTAGAAGTTTAAGGACGTTTCTCAGACTGGTGGAAAGTGAAAAGTGGTGTCCCACAGGGATCTGTGCTGCTGGGAGCAGTGCTGTTTACCATGGTTTAGACTCAGAACTTCGAGTATGGTGTCAGAATTTGAAGATGACACCAAATTGGATGGTGTAACTAATAGTGTGGGGGCTGCACCAAAATACAGGAAGACATAAACAGGCTTGCAAAGTGGGCAGAGGAATGGGGGATGCAATTCAACATTGTGAAATATGAGCTGGTTCATTTTGGTAGAAGGAATAAGGAAACCACTTATTTCTTAGGAGGGAAGAAATTAAATGAACGAGAGGTATAAAAAGACCTGGGAAAAAAGACACAAAAAATTAGCAAATACACAATTTGGACAGGCCATAAACAGTGCAAAGAAAATACTGGGCTCATTTCGAGAACAGAATAGAAATACAAAAGCAGAGAGGTAACATTTACTCTATATTGAACTTTGGTTAGACACAGTTGGAGCACTGTGAGTAGTTCTGGGCTTCACACTATAAAAGGATATTGACGCACTGGAGAAAATGTTGAAAAGATTTAGAAGAATGTTACCAGAATTGAGAGGATGCAACTCTCAGGGAAGATTGAGCGGGCTGGGGCTTGGGCTTTCTCTGGAAAAGGGGAGACTAAGAAAAGACCAGAAAGATATGAAGGAGTTTGATAGGGTAGATGTGGAGAAACTGTTTCCACTTATGGCTGAGTCAGAACAAGGAGATAGAAACATAAGATAGTCACTGACAGATCAAATAAAGAATTAGGAGCAATTTATTTACTCAGAGGGTGGTGAGAATGTGGAACTTGTTGCCACAAGGAGTGGTTGAAGCAGATAGCATTTAAGGGGAGGCTTGATGTATCCATGAGGGAAAAGGGAATAGAGGGATATGGGGACAGGATGGGATAAGATCATGAGAGTGAGAAGAGGTTCGTATGGAGTATAAACACTGGCACAGACCAGTTGGGCTGAATGACCTGTTTCTATGCTGTAAATTCTATATCTGTATGGCAGGGGTGGTTTAATACTCGGGTCGACGGGATCCTCGGGTGGATGAATGCTCAGAACTATGTGGCCCTTGCCCATGAGGTGGTTTAATGCTTGGGCTGATTGGCCCTCCCCAGACTGGCTCAGCAATTAGGGTCTTCAATGGCAGAATCGTTACCTAGAGTCCGCCGCATGGCAGAAAGTGCCCTATCAATGACAACGGGAGCCCAGTGCGCAGGCGCAGGACTGGACTGTACTCTGAGCATGTGCAGTGCCAGTGGTGGAGATGGTCTCGGGCGGAAGAGACGGTTCCCCGAGGTGGTAGGAGCTTGTGGGTGCAGGGGAGTAATTGGACCCCTGGGTGGGCTGAGCAGCTTCATAAGCTCTCGGTAAAGGCCTCAGGTCCTGAATAAAAGCCCACAGGCCCCGAATAAGAGCCCAATGGTCCCGAGTTTGCAACGTAGTGATAGGCCCCGTCGCTCCAGGTAACTGGCCGCCATGTTGGACAGGGAGGGATCAGGGCTCCTGCGTGGCCACCTTGCTAGTGACTTTCTCCCTGGAGACAGACCCAGGCTACAGTGCATGCGCGGCCATCTTGGTACAGGAACAGAGGGTGGGCGGGGCTTCAGGGTCCCAGTGACCAGGAGAGAAAATCATTGCCTCATTGATTTTATTCTCACTCTGCACGCAGCGGGTGTAGAACTGAACCCAACCAGAGCAAAGGGAGGGAGAAAACTGGGGATGGAGGAATGAAATGATGGAGATGTTACGATTGGGTTTGGATTTCAGCACGAGCAGGGAGGGAGAGTGAGTGGGACAGGGATTTACTGCTTTGGGGAACAAGAGAGGAAAGAATATTCCATAGAAACTAGGATTGTCTGTCAATTTCTATCCTGTGCTGACCTTTGTAAACTCCTTTTACAAGGTATTAGAAGGGCAGGATTTACAGACGGGAAACGTGAACCAAACATCACATCAAGATCTGACAGAGTCACGCGATTCATCAGGACCTGACTATCTGCGGCCTTTCAAAGTAGGAGAAATGTTTATCTGTTCTGTCTGTGGGAATAGATTTCAAACATCAGTGTGACTGGAAAAGCACCGACACACACACACCCGAGTGACAGTGTTCCAGTGCAATGACCGTGTAAAGAGCTTTAACCAGTTACACAGCCTGAAAAACATTGCACCATTCACAGTGGGCAGAAACTGTACACATGCTCTGTGTGTGGTCGAAGCTTCAACTGATCGTCCAACCTCCATAGACACAAGGACACCCGCACCATGGAGAAACCATGGGAATGTGGAGACTGTGGGAAGAGATTCAATTACACATCTGAGCTGGAAACTCATCGACGCAGTCACACCGGGGAGAGGCCGTTCACCTGCTCCATGTGTGGGAAGGGGTTCACTCGGTCATCCGCCCTGCTGACACACCAGCGAGTTCACACTGGGGAGAGGCCATTCACCTGCTCCATGTGTGATTGGAGCATCACGTCTGCAAACCTGGGTTCAATTTAAATTTAAATCCACTCCGTGTATTTATAAAAAAGTACATACAAGTACACAGATCACATCAAATAATTGGCAAAGGTTTAGAGTCAACAAGATGAACATGTAGCCACACCAAGGCCCAATAAACCAGCTCTGTATTCACAGGAGAAAGTCTGTTATCTAACTCCTCGAGTGACAGAAAGATTGGGACTCTAAGAACATCTAGAATCTGTTGTAAATCTGTTACAAATCCTCACTGGTACAACCTGTCTATTACTTTTCAATTGAAGTGAATGGAAGATGAGGAGGGGTTGGAGAGTAGGGGTGAGAGAGGAGTTAGGGGGGGGGGGCTTGGAGAGGAGTTGTAATGGAGGAAGTGCAGCAGCCAGTTTGTGCACAGTCAGATCCCACAAACAGCAATGTAATGATGACAAGATAATCCGTTCTCAGTGATGTTAGTTGAGGGATACACATTGTGCAGGACACCATGGAGAACTCTGCCTGTTCTTCCTCAAAATCGTGGCCGTGGGATCTTTTACGTCCAACTTAGGGACTAGACGGGACATCGGTTCAATGTCTGATCTGAAAGACAATGATCTGACTGTGCAGCACTCCCTCTGTACTGCACCTGGAGTCTCGGCCTAGATTATGTGCTCGGGTCTCTGGATTGGGAATTGAACCCCGACCCCCTGATTCAGGGCCGAGAGTATTACCACTGAGCCAAGGCTGACATGGTCTGTCCCCTGTTCCCATTACACTAGACCGTGCCTGTCTTATTACACTAACCCCACCCATTCATACTGCAGTGGGCCCCAACTCTGTTATTAGACATTCGGCAAAGCATGTGCTGCAACAACAAAACAATCAGAACTTACATTAATATAGCGCTTTTAACTCAGTGAAACTTCTCACGGTGCTTCACAAGATGATATCAATAAAAAAACATTTTTGACACAGCCACAGAGAAAGATATCAGGACAGATTGAAGAGGTAGTTTTTAAAAAGAATCTTGAAAGAGAAGGTGGAGGTTTTGGGGAATTCCAAAACTTGGAGCCTCGGCAGCTGAAGGCACGGCCGCCAATGGTGGAGCGATTAAAATCGGGGATGGTCAAGAGGACAGATTTGGAGGAGCGCAGGGAACTTGGAGGGTTGTGGGGCTGAAGGAGATTACAGAGATAGGGAGGGGTGAGGCCATGGAGAGTTTTGAAACCAAGGATTAGAATTTTTAAATTGAGGCGTTGCTTAACTGGGAGCCAATGTAGGTCAGTGAGCACAGGGGTGATGGGTGAATGAGATTATAGCAATAGGCCCTGACTTGCACACACTATTAGATGAGACCCAATCTTTGTTTTGTTGCACTAGATACTGGCTGTGTGACCATCACACTAGATCCAGCATTGTGTTCAGTATAACACTCGAGTCTGCCTCTGTTATTATTGGATCAAACACTGTCTTTGTTACTCTCTCAGTGGGCCATGCATTTGTTGTCTGGACCCTGTCTCCACTCTTATTGTATGGGCCCCTGTATCTGGAATTGTTACACTAGACCCGGTCTCTGCTATGATTGGAAAATAACCTGCCCCTGTTATTCCAGTTCTAGTGCACACCTCTATTATTATAACTATAGATCTTGTCTCTGTTGTATTCAATAGAGTATGTTTCTGATATTGTTAAAGTAGACCCGGCTTCTGTTAGTGTGATACTATCACCTCTTTCAGTTATTATTGCAAAACAAATATTTCAATTATTAAAGACTTGTTTCTAGTGTAAAACTCAGCCTTGTCTCAGTTATTAATGCACTATACCCTGTCTCTGTTTATATTACACTATACCCTGTCTCTGTTTATATTACACTAGACCCTGTCTGTGTTTATATTACACTGGACCCTGTCTCTGTTTATATTACACTAGATCCTGTCTCTGTTTATAATACACTAGACCCTGTCCCTGTTTATATTATACTACACCTTGTCTCTGTTTATATTACACTAGACTTGTCTCTGTTTATATTACACTAGACCCTGTTTCAGTTTATATTAGTAGACCCTGTCTCTGTTTATATTACACTATATCCTGTCCCTGTTTATGTTACACTAGACCCTGTCTCTGTTTATATTACACTAGATCCTGTTTCTGTTTATATTATACTTTACCCTGTCACTGTTTATATTACACTAGACCCTGTCCCTGCTTATATTAAACACATGGATTCACTCTGGAGCATCTGCAATGCTGAGGATGTCGTGAATAGCACATTTCGTGAGTTGGTCACACCGCAGGCAAATGTTACACAGGGAGATAAGGAATGGATGACCATCAGGAAGAGCAGTGGAAAAAAGGTTGTGCAGAGGTCCCCTGTGGTCACCTCCCTCCAAAACAGATACAGAGTTTTGGGTATTGTTGGGGGAGATGACTCATCAGGGGAAGTCAGCAGCAGCCAAGTTCATGGCACCATGGGTGGCTCTGCTGCACAGGAGGGCAGGAAAAAGAGTGGGAGAGCTATAATGATAGGGGATTCTATTGTAAGGGGAATAGAGAGACGTTTCTGCGGCCGCAATTGAGACTCCAGGGTGGTATGTTGCCTCCCTGGTGCAAGGGTCAAGGATGTCTCGGAGTGGCTGCAGCGCATTCTGGAGAGGGAGGGTGAACAACCAGCTGTTGTGGTACATATAGGTATCAACGATATAGGTTAAAAAAACGGGATGAGGTCCTTCAAGCTGAGTTTAGGGAGCTAGGCATTCAATTAAAGATAGGACCTCAAAGGTAGTAATCTCAGGGTTGCTACCAATGCCACTTGCTAGTCAGAGTAGGAATGGCAGGATAGCTCAGATAAATACGTGGCTTGAGCAGTGGTGCAGCAGGGAGGGATTCAAATTCCTGGGACGTTGGAACCAGTTCTGGGGGAGGTGGGACCAGTACAAACCGGATGGTCTGCACCTTGGCAGAACTGGATCCAATATCCTAGGGGGAGTGTTTGTTAGTGCTGTTGAGGAGGAGTTAAACTAATATGGCAGGGGGATAGGAATCTATGCAGGGAGACTGAGGGAAGTAAAATGGGGGGGCAGAAGCAAAAGATAGAAAGAAGAAAAGTAAAAGTGGAGGTCAGAGAAACCCAAGGCAAAAATCAAAAAGGGCCACATTACAGCAAAATTCAAAAGGGACAAAGTGTGTTAAAAAGACAAGCATGAAGGCACTGTGCCTCAATGCGAGGAGTATTTGTAATAAGATGGACGAATTAACTGCGCAGGCAGCTATTAATGAATATGATCTGATTGGGATTACGGAGACAAGGCTCCAGGGTGACCAAGGCTGGGAACTCAACATCCAGGGGTATTCAACATTCAGGAAGGATAGACAGAAAGGAAAAGGATGTGGAGTAGCATTGCTGGTAAAAGAGGAAATTAATGCAATAGTAAGGAAGGACATTAGCTTGGATGATGTGGAATCTGTATGGTTAGAGCTGCGGAATACCAAAGGGCAGAAAACGCTAGTGGGAGTTGTGTACAGACCACCAAACAGTAGTAGTGAGGTTGGGGACAGCAGGATGCGTGCAATAAAGGTACAGCAGTTATCATGGGCGACTTTAATCTACATATAGATTGGGCTAACCAAACTGGTAACAATACGCTGGAGGAGGATTTCCTGGAGTGTACTAGGGATGGTTTTCTGGACCAATATGTCGGGGAACCAACTAAAGGGCTGGCCATCCTAGACTGGGTAATGAGAAAGGACTAATTAGCAATCGTGTTGTGCGAGGCCTCTTAGGGAAGAGTGACCATAATATGGTAGAATTCTTTATTAAGATGGAGAGTGACACAGTTAATTCAGAAACTAGTGTCCTGAACTTAAGAAAAGGTAACTTAGATGGTATGAGATGTGAATTGGCTAAAATAGACTGGTGAATGATACTTAAAGGATTGACGGTGGATAGGCAATGGCAAACATTTAAAGATTGCATGGATGAACTTTAACAATTGTACATCCCTGTCTGGAGTAAAAATAAAACAGGGAAGGTGGCTCAACCATGGCTAACAAGGGAAATTAGGGATAGTGTTAAATCCAAGGAAGAGGCATATAAATTGACCAGAAAAAGCAGCAAACCTGAGGACTGGGAGAAATTTAAAATTCAGCAGAGGAGGACAAAGGGTTTAATTAGAAGGGGGAAAATAGAGTATGAGAGGAAGCTTGCTTGGAACATAAAAGCTGACTGCAAAAGCTTCTATAGATATGTGAAGAGAAAGAGATTAGTGAAGTCAAACGTATGTCCCCTGCAGTCAGATTCAGGTGAATTTATAATGGGGGAACAAAGAAATGGCAGACCAATTGAACAAATACTTTGGTTCTGTCTTCATGAAGGAAGACACATAATCTTTCGGACATACTCGGGGACCGAGGGTCTAGCAAGAAGGAGGAACTGAAGGAAATCCTTATTAGTCAGGAAATTGTGTTGGAGAAATTGATGGGATTGAAGGCCGATAATCCCCAAAGCCTGATAGTCTGCACCCCAGAGTACTTAAGGAAGTGGCCCAAGAAATAGTGGATGCATTGGTGATTATTTTCCAACAGTCTATCGACTCTGGATCAGTTCCTATGGACTGGAGGGTAGCTAATGTAACACCAATTTTTAAAAAATGAGGGAGAGAGAAAACGGGGAATTATAGATCGGTTAGCCTGACATCAGTAGTGGGGAAAATGTTGGAATCAATTACTAAAGATGAAATAGCAGCGCATTTGGAAAGCAGTGACAGGATCGGTCCAAGTCAGCATGGATTTATGAAAGGGAAATCATGCTTCACAAATCTTCTAGAATTTTTTGAGGATGTAACTGGTAGAGTGGACAAGGGAGAACCAGTGATTGTGGTGTATTTGGACTTTCAAAAGGCTTTTGACAAGGTCCCACACAAGAAACATAGAAACATAGAAAATAGGTGCAGCAGCAGGCCATTCAGCCCTTCTAGTCTGCACCGCCATTCAATGAGTTCATGGCTGAACATGAAACTTCAGTACCCACTTCCTGCTTTCTCGCCATACCCCTTGATCCCCCGAGTAGTAAGGACTTCATCTAACTCCCTTTTGAATATATTTAGTGAATTGGCCTCAACTACTTCCTGTGGTAGAGAATTCCACAGGTTCACCACTCTCTGGGTGAAGAAGTTTCTCCTTATCTCGGTCCTAAATGGCTTACCCCTTATCCTTAGACTGTGACCCCTGGTTCTGGACTTCCCCAACATTGGGAACATTCTTCCTGCATCCAACCTGTCCAAACCCGTCAGAATTTTAAACGTTTCTATGATGTCCCCTCTCACTCTTCTGAACTCCAGTGAATACAAGCCCAGTTGATCCAGTCTTTCTTGATAGGTCAGTCCCACCATCCCGGGAATCAGTCTGGTGAATCTTCGCTGCACTCCCTCAATAGCAAGAATGTCCTTCCTCAAGTTAGGAGACCAAAACTGTACACAATACTCCAGGTGTGGCCTCACCAAGGCCCTGTACAACTGTAGCAACACCTCCCTGCCCCTGTACTCAAATCCCCTCGCTATGAAGGCCAACATGCCATTTGCTTTCTTAACCGCCTGCTGCACCTGCATGCCAACCTTCAATGACTGATGTACCATGACACCCAGGTCTCGTTGCACCTCCCCTTTTCCTAATCTGTCACCATTCAGATAATAGTCTGTCTCTCTGTTTTTACCACCAAAGTGGATAACCTCACATTTATCCACATTATACTTCATCTGCCACGCATTTGCCCACTCACCTAACCTATCCAAGTCACTCTGTAGCCTCATAGCATCCTCCTCGCAGCTCACACTGCCACCCAACTTAGTGTCATCCGCAAATTTGGAGATACTACATTTAATCCCCTCGTCTAAATCATTAATGTACAATGTAAACAGCTGTGGCCCCAGCACAGAACCCTGCGGTACCCCACTAGTCACTGCCTGCCATTCCGAAAAGTACCCATTTACTCCTACTCTTTGCTTCCTGTCTGACAACCAGTTCTCAATCCACGTCAGCACACTACCCCCAATCCCATGTGCTTTAACTTTGCACATTAATCTCCTGTGTGGGACCTTGTCGAAAGCCTTCTGAAAGTCCAAATATACCACATCAACTGGTACTCCTTTGTCCACTTTATTGGAAACATCCTCAAAAAATTCCAGAAGATTTGTCAAGCATGATCTCCCTTTCACAAATCCATGCTGACTTGGACCTATCATGTCACCATTTTCCAAATGCGCTGCTATGACATCCTTAATAATTGATTCCGTCATTTTACCCACTACTGAGGTCAGGCTGACCGGTCTATAATTCCCTGCTTTCTCTCTCCCTCCTTTTTTAAAAAGTGGGGTTACATTGGCTACCCTCCACTCGATAGGAACTGATCCAGAGTCAATGGAATGTTGGAAAATGACTGTCAATGCATCCGCTATTTCCAAGGCCACCTCCTTAAGTACTCTGGGATGCAGTCCATCAGGCCCTGGGGATTTATCGGCCTTCAATCCCATCAATTACCCCAACACAATTTCCCGACTAATAAAGATTTCCCTCAGTTCCTCCTCCTTAATAGACCCTCTGACCACTTTTATATCCGGAAGGTTGTTTGTGTCCTCCTTAGTGAATACTGAACCAAAGTACTTGTTCAATTGGTCTGCCATTTCTTTGTTCCCCGTTATGACTTCCCCTGATTCTGACTGCAGGGGACCTACGTTTGTCTTTACTAACCTTTTTCTCTTTACATACCTATAGAAACTTTTGCAATCCGCCTTAATGTTCCCTGCAAGCTTCTTCTCGTACTCCATTTTCCCTGCCCTAATCAAACCCTTTGTCCTCCTCTGCTGAGTTCTAAATTTCTCCCAGTCTCCAGGTTCGCTGCTATTTCTGGCCAATTTGTATGCCATTTCCTTGGCTTTAATACTATCCCTGATTTCCCTAGATAGCCACGGTTGAGCCACCTTCCCTTTTTTATTTTTACGCCAGACAGGAATGTACAATTGTTGTAATTCATCCATGCGGTCTCTAAATGTCTGCCATTGCCCATCCACAGTCAACCCCTTAAGTATCATTAGCCAATCTATCTTAGCCAATTCATGCCTCATACCTTCAAAGTTACCCTTCTTTAAGTTCTGGACCATGGTCTCTGAATTAACTGTTTCATTCTCCATCCTAATGCAGAATTCCACCATATTATGGGTTTGGACAGGTTGGATGCAGGAAGAATGTTCCCAATGTTGGGGAAGTCCAGAACCAGGGGTCACAGTCTAAGGATAAGGGGTAAGTCATTTAGGACCGAGATAAGGAGAAACTTCTTCACCCAGAGAGTGGTGAACCTGTGGAATTCTCTACCACAGGAAGTAGTTGAGGCCAATTCACTAAATATATTCAAAAGGGAGTTAGATGAAATCCTTACTACTCGGGGGATCAAGGGGTATGGCGTGAAAGCAGGAAGTGGGTACTGAAGTTTCATGTTCAGCCATGAACTCATTGAATGGCGGTGCAGGCTAGAAGGGCTGAATGGCCTGCTCCTGCACCTATTTTCTATGGTGTGCAAAATTAAAGCACATGGTATTGGGGGTAATGTATTGACGTGGATAGAAAACTGGTTGGCAGACAGGAAGCAGAGAGTAGAGATAAACGGGTCCTTCTCAGAATGGCAGGCAGTGACTAGTGGGGTGCCGCAGGGCTCGGTGCTGGGACCCCAGCTATTTAAAATATACATCAATGATTTGGATGAAGGAATTGAGTGTAATATATCCAAGTTTTCAGATGACACTAAGCTGGCTGGCGGTGTGAGCTGTGAGGAGGATGCTAAGAGGCTGCAGGGTGACTTGGACAGGTTAGGTGAGTGGGCAAATGCATAGCAGATGCAGTATAATGTGGATAAATGTGAGGTTATCCACTTTGGTGGCAAAAACATGATGGCAGAATATTATCTGAATGGTGACAGATTAGGAAAAGGGGAGGTGTAATGAGACCTGGGTGTCATGATACATCAGTCATTGAAAGTTGGCATGCAGGTACAGCAGGCGGTGAAGAAGGCAAATGACATGTTGGCCTTCATAGCTAGGGATTTGAGTATAGGAGCAGGGAGGTCTTAATGCAGTTGTACAGGGCCTTGGTGAGGCCTTATCTGGAATATTGTGTTCAGTTTTGGTCTCCTAATCTGAGGAAGGATGTTCTTGCTATTGAGAGAGTGGAGCGAAGGTTCACCAGACTGATTCCCAGGATGGCAGAACTGAAATCTGAGGAGAGACTGGATTGACTGGGCCTGTATTCACTGGAGTTTAGAAGAATGAGAAGGGATCTCATAGAAACATATAAAATTCTGACGGGACTGGACAGGTTAGAATCAGGAAGAATGTTCCTGATGTTGGGGAAGTCCAGAACCAGGGGTCACAGTCTAAGGATAAGGGGTAAGACATTTAGAACCGAGATGATGAGAAACTTCTTCACTCAGAGAGTTGTTAACGTGTGGAATTCTCAACCGCAGAGAGTTGTTGTTGCATTAGATATATTCAAGAGAGGGTTAGATATGGCCCTGACTGCTAAAGGGAGCAAGGGTATGGAGAGAAAGCAGGAAAGAGGTACTGAGGTGAATGATTAACCATGATCTTATTGAATGGTGGTGCAGGCTCGAAGTGCCGAATGGCCTACTCCTGCACCTATTGTCTATGTTTCTATGTTACGCGACCCTGTCTCTGTTTATATTACCCGAGACCCTGTCTCTGTTTATATTACAGTAGGCCCTGTCTCTGTTCATATTACACTAGACCCGGTCTCTGTTTATATTACCCGAGACCCTGTCTCTGTTTATATTACACTAGACCCTGTCTCAGTTATTACTGCACCAGACCCTGTCTCTGTTTATATTACACTAGACCCTGTCTCTGTTTATATTACACTAGACCCTGTCTCTGTTTATATTACACTAGACTCTGTCCCTGTTTATATTACACTAGACCCTGTCTCTGTTTATATTACACTATACCCTGTCTCTGTTTATACTACACTAGACCCTGTCTCAGTTTATTGACCCTCGACCATGTCTTAGTTATTGCGGCACGAAACAATGTCCACAAATATTGGAAATGGTTGGGGAGGAAACAGTGAAAGTAAGAGTCAGAAAACACAAGACTGGAGACAGAAATTAAGCAAATTTCGCTGGATAGTTGCAAGTGTTTCATTCCTTCCCAACCGAAGGACATAACCAGTGAGAGAATGAGAGATTTATTAACCTCACGGCAGGTATAGGTACAGTTTCACTTTTACCATCACTGGCACCAATTATCACACACTGGGGGTAAATCTCAGGAGCTTCTGTGTGATGGTGAGGTGATCACTGGACAATAAAGCTCAGAGACTGGTGGAGGGCTGCTCATTATCCTCAGTGTGATTTAATCCCCTTTCCCACTGAATACTGCGGACAGACATGGTCACCTTGGTAACAGAATGGTCAGTGTGACATCACTTTCTATACAAGAGCAACAAGACAATGGGTTATCAATAAATGGTAAAGATATTCCACAGTCTGCAATTACATTTTACATAAAAGGAAATAAAATGCTGAAAAAGAATTGCTGAAGATAATAATTTATCTGTGGTATTGACTGGCAAACATTAAGAATGATGTGTTTTGTTTACACACACACACACACAAACATATATATATATATATATATATATATATATATATCAAAGGCTCTGTGTGTGCGCTTTTCAGTTGTTCTGCTACACCAGATGTATACATTTTTTGTGGACTTTTGGACCCTGCGGCAGCCTATCCGGCGGTGCTTGCTGGGTCAGGATATAAAGAGACTGCGCGCTGTTCCTCCTCCCACTGCCTGGGGGAATGGGGCAAATATTTAAAGGGGCAGCGACTCCCCTTTCTCTGCCTATTTATAGTTAAAGGGACAGTCCAATTTATCTTGGGGTGTTGGAGGACTTCACTAACAGAGCTCCCATTAACAGTCACTCCCTTCTGTACTGTGCAGTGATTGTAAAGCTGTCTATTTCAGTGACTTGAGCCTTTCTAAAATGTCTCACTGTTTTTGATGTTCCAGTGACGAAGATTTCAATGAAAGGTGGAATAAAATTTGTTTCAAAATATTCTGTTCTAACCCTCCCTCAACCCCCAAAAATTTTAGAACACTTTGCAGTACTGACTGGGAAGTTCCCAAGTTCGATCCGTGATCTGGGCTGTTAGTTGATCTCAGCCAAGGCAGCAGTTCAGGAATTATAATTGTCCTCAGTACCACTGGGCTAAATATGAGTAAAAATCAGCCAGTGTCCCTACTCTTCATACCGATCCAGTGAACTCAACTGGGAAGTGTGTGGATGTCATTTGAGGACAGGATTTGAGGCTGTGATGCCTACCACAGTGGAAATCCTGCTGGCACTCACTGAGTCGACTGACGGTGAGGCACTAGAGGTTAACTAATGTCTGTGGAATTGCACCCAGCCAGGTTCAGCATTTTCTGGAGATAATAAATCTCAGACGATGAAAGGAATGTTGAATTTAGACAGTGAGGATGGAGGGAGAGTGTCTAGAATAAGGAATTTACAGCTTAGGGGGGACAGGAGGGGACAGAATGTTCTGTAGAATCTAGAATTGTCTGTTCTGTATCTCTATCCTGTATTTAAAGTAACAATGTTTGTAACCACCATTTATTTGCAGGATATTAGAAGGGGAGGATCTGCAGCTGGGAAACTCAATCCAAACATCGCCTCAAGATTTGACAGATTCCCGGATTGATCAGGATCACCTTCTCATCAGTCTTTGTAAAAACACCAATCACAGCGGGGAGAAACAGGACACATGTTGTGTGTGTGGATACACCCTCAACCAATCGTTCAGCCTGTGAGACTCGTGTACCCACCTGACTCAACACTGTAAATGTGGGGACAGTGGGAATGGATGGTGTTGTACATGGAAAGTGATTCAGTCGTTCATCTCACCAACTGACATTCGAGGAGTTAGATAACAGACTTTCTCCTGTGAATATAGAGCTGGTTTATTGGGCTGTGATGTGTTTACTTATTCATCTTGTTGACTCTAAACAGTCGGCAATTATTTGACGTGATCAGTTTATATGCACATATTTTTAAAAATACATTTGCTGAGTGGTTTCAAATTTAAATTGAAACTAGGTTTGCAGGCGAGATGCTCCATTCACACATCGAAGGTAAGTGAGATGCTGTGGGGCACACGCTAAGTCCAGTATCTGAAGGTGATGAACAGACTGGGTTTTATGTTTAGTGATCCTGGGCGTGTTATCAACACCTTCCCTGGATACCAAGGCTAAGGGATCAACTCTGGAAGGTATGGGAAACTGGGACTTGCCCCTGAGAGTAACCGAAGGTATAAGAACTAAAATAATCCAGAGTAAGAAAGGAGAAAAGGCCCAAAATGGAGCAGTTGGTAATAGGACATAAATCAGTCTCCTCTTATAGTGGAGACATCAAATATCGACACACTCTGTTATTTGAAATATCGAACCATTAAACTCCAGCCCAGTTATAGGGGTTATTAACATCAGCAGAAACAACCCCCAACTGACAGAACTAACATGATTCAGTCAGGGTGCGATCAGCAATAACAGTAGACTCCTGCAGTCACTTGTGAACTTGTCGATATCTCAGCAGGTGGGATGACCGAGTGAATCCCTTCCCACATATAGAGCAGGTGAATGGTCTCTCCCTGGTGTGACTGTGACGATGCATTTCCAGCTTACAAGGTTGGGTTCAGTTCTGCACCCACTGTGCGCAGATTGAGAATAAAATCAATGAGCTGCTCATTTTCTCTGCTGGATACTTGGCCTTATATGCTGGCCCAATAGGGTGAGCCCGGGCTGGCCCAATAGGGTGATGTAATGACCAGAACTGTGTGAGTACTCCAGCTGTGTCCTAACTAGTGTTTTACACAGTTCGAGCATAACCTCCAGAGGGAGGTGGGAGTCTGGAACTTACTGCCTGAAAGAACAGTAGAGGCAGAAACCCTCATCGTATTTACAAAAGTACTTGGATATGTACTGGAAGTGCGTTAACCTACAGGGCTACGGACCAAGAGCTGGAACGTGTGATTAGGCTGGATAGGTCTTTTTCGGCCGCACAGACATGATGGGTCTAATGGCCTCATTCTGTGTTGTAAACTGCTATGATCCCATGTCACCAATCCTCTCCTGTCTGAAAAAACCAACCCCACAGTCACTGACACCAATCCCCTCCTGTCTGATATAATGTTGCGAAGCACAGTGGAAGGCCAGAAGATTGTGAAATTTTTAGAAACCAGCAAAGGACGACTAAAAAAAATGATAAAGACAGAGAAGATAGCATATGAGAGCAAACTAGCAAGAAATATAAAAACAGACAGTAAGTGCTTCTACAGGTATATAAAATGGAAACAAGCGGCTAAAGTAAACACTGTTCCCTTAGAGGATGAGACTGGAGAATTAATAACGGGAAACACGGAAATGGCAGAGATTTTGAACAAATATTTTGTATTGGACTTCACGGTAGAGGACACTAAAAACATCCCAACAGTTGATAATCAAGGAGCTATTGTGGTGGTGAGGTGTGAGGGGGTGGGTGGTGGGGGGGACTTAAAACAGTCACTATCACTAGAGATAAAGCACTCAGCAAACAAGTGAGACGAAAGCTCGACAAGTCCCCCGGACCTGATGGCATGCATCCTAAGGTCTTAAAAGAAATGGCTGCAGAGATAGTGGATGTACTGGTTGTAATCTACCAAAATTCCCTGAATTCTGGAGAGGTCCCAGCGGACTGGAAAACTGCAAATGTAACACCCCTATTCAAGTAAGGAGGGAGGCAGAGAGCAGGAAACCATAGACCAGTTAGCCTACCATCTCAGTGGGAAAATACTGGAGTCCAGCATTAAGGAAGTAGTAGCAGGACATTTAGAAAATCATACTACAGTCAGGCAGTCAGCATGGTTTTATGAAAGGGAAATCATGTTTTGACAAATTTGCTGGAGTTGTTTGAAGATGTAACAAGCAGAGTGGATAAAGGAGAACCAGTTGATGTTGTATATTTGCATTTCCAGAAAACATTCGAGAAGATGTCACACAAAAGGTTACTGCACAAGGTAAGAGCTCAAGGGATTGGGGGCAATATATCAGAATGGATAGAGGATTGGCTACCTAACAGAAAACAGAGTCAACATAAATGGGTCATTTTTCGGTTGGCAAACTGTAACTAGTGAGGTGCCACAGGGATCAGTGCTGGGGCTTCAACAATTTACAATTTATATTAATGACTTGGATGAAGGGACCGAGTGTAACATAGCCAAATTTTCTGATGATACAAAGATAGGTGGGAAAGCAAGTTGTGAGGAGGACGCAAAGAATCTACAAAGGGATATAGATAGGCTCAATGAGCGGGCAAAAATCTGGCAGATGGACTATAATGTGGTAAAATGTCAGGTTAGCTCCTTTGGTCGGTAAAAAAAAAAGCAAATTATTATTTAAATGGAAATGATTACAAAATGCTTTAGTGCAGAGGGATCGAGGGGTTCTTGTACATGAAACTCAAAAGATTAGCATGCAGGTAAAGCAAGTAATCAGAAGGCAAATGGAATGCTGGCCTTTATTGCAAGGGGGATAGAGTATGAAAGTAGGGAAGTCCTGCTACAATTGTACAGGGTATTGGTAAGACCACACCTGGAGTACTGAGCACAGTTTTGGTCTGGACTTGTCTCCATTCCCGTGCCAAGGGGATTGCTACACCAGATGGGAGGGGCAACATTTGGGGACACTGATTCCCCACTAATTCCCATTCCCCTTCTTTCTGGTGGATAATGGAGGGGCCACTGTGTGTAATGTGCAAGTCAGTGAGAATTGTCAGCAAGCTCTTTCTAATTGGAGATTTTATTCAGTGGAAACTTTCACACACTATTGTAGATTTTGTACCAAAGATCAGTTTAGGATTCAAGTAAAAGTTCATAATTTTATTGTAAACTAACTTTCTGTTGAGAGTCGCTGAATTAAGGGGAAAGATAACACACAGTGTTTCTTAAATGGACACTGCAGCCCCGAGAACACAATCAGTAATATATCCAGAATATTAAAGTCCAGCCCAGTTATAGGGTTATTAACATCAGCAGAAACAAACCACAACTGTCAGAATGAACATGATTCAGTCAGGATGTGATTAACAGCAGTAATAACAACAGATTCCAACCCCTGCAGTCACTTGTGAACTCGCTGGTGTCTCAGCAGGTGGGATGACCGAGTGAATCGCTTCCCACACTCAGAGCAGGTGAATGGCCTCTCCCCAGTGTGAACTCGCTGGTGTCTCAGCAGGTGGGATGATCGAGTGAATCGCTTCCCACACTCAGAGCAGGTGAATGGCCTCTCCCCAGTGTGAACTCGCTGGTGTTTCACCAGGTTGGATGAACAAGTGAATCCCTTCCCACACTCAGAGCAGGTGAATAGCCTCTCCCCAGTGTGAACTCGCTGGTGTTTCACCAGGTCGGATGAACAAGTGAATCCCTTCCCACACTCAGAGCAGGTGAATGGCCTCTCCCCAGTGTGAACTCGCTGGTGTATCAGCAGATTGGATGACTGACTGAATCCCTTCCCACACTCAGAGCAGGTGAATGGCCTCTCCCCAGTATGAACTCGTTGGTGTTCAAGCAGGTTGGATGATGTAGTGAATCCCTTCCCACACTCAGGGCAAGTGAACGGCCTCTCCCCAGTGTGAACTCGCTGGTGTGTCAGCAGGGTGGATGATGTAGTGAATCCCTTCCCACATTCAGAGCAGGTGAATGGCCTCTCCCCAGTGTGAACTCGCTGGTGAGCTACAAGGTTAGATGACTGAGCGAATCCCTTCCCACACATGGAGCAGGTGAATGGCCTCTCCCCGGTGTGAACTCGCTGGTGAGCTAAAAGGTTGGTTGACCGAGTGAATCCCTTCCCACACACGGAGCAGGTGAATGGCCTCTCCCCGGTGTGAACTCGCTGGTGCTTCAGCAGGTCGGATGACTGAGTGAATCCCTTCCCACACATGGAGCAGGTGAATGGCCTCTCCCCAGTATGAACTCGCTGGTGAACTACAAGGTTGGATGACTGAGTGAATCCCTTCCCACACACGGGGCAGGTGAACGGCCTCTCCCTAGTGTGATTGAGTCGATGAATTTCCAGCTCAGATTGTGATCTGAATACCTTCCCACAGTCACCACATTTCCACGGTTTCTCCATGGTGCGGGTGTCCTTGTGACTCTCCATGGTTGGACGATCGGTTGAAGCCTCGCCCACGCACACAAGACGTTTACAGTTTTTCTCCACTGTGAATGGTGCGATGTTTATTCAGGCTGTTTAACTGGTTAAAGCTCTTTCCACAGGCAGTGCACTGGAACACTCACTCGGGTGTGTGTGTCGCGGTGCTTTTCCAGTCACACTGATGTTTGAAATCTTTTCCCACAGGCAGAACAGACAAACATTTCTCCTTCCACTTTCAAAGGCCGATGATATTCAGGTCCTGAAGAATCGATTGACTCCGTCAGATCTTGATGTGATGTTTGGTTTGTGCTTTCTGTCTGAAAATCTCCCCTTCCAATATTCTATAAAAGGAGATAATAAAACTCATCACTGTCAGTACAAGACAGAAATTCAGAATAGACAATCTAGGGACCAAGTTTCGACAGGAGTTGCTCCTATTTTTTTGGAACAACTAGTTTTTTTTTGAGTATCCTAGAAATCGTAATTCTCCCCATTTAGTTTGCTCCAGTTTCAGTCGGTTAGTTCAGTTTCTTTTTAGTTCAGTTTTCTTTTCCAAAAGGGGGCGTTACCAGACACTAATGCCTGTTTTGGCCATTTAAGTAAGTTTAGACAGCGAAAAGTTACTCCAAACTAACTTAGGCCTGAGTAAATGCCCACTTTGATATGTTCAGAAAAACCTTGCGGACGCTTTAGCAATCAGGTGCAGGTAGCCAGAGTTAAGGGGAGGGGGAAGTGAAGTTAGAGGGAAGTTAGAGGATTTTCCAAAGCATTAAACACTTCACTTTTAAAAATAAAGAACCATCATCAATAATAAATGATCAATAAATCAATCAATAAATAAAAAATTATAAGTTCCTACCTCACCTACTGCAGCACCTATGCGTTGGGGAGCACCGGGAGCCCTCCAGCAGCACACGGCCCACACTCAGCCCTGCCTGCCTGCCTGATTACATTTTCAAGGGGAAGAGCTCGGGTGTGCCCCGCCGTCGAGGAGGTGGTCCGGTGGGGCCTGCTGCCGAGGAGGTGGTCGGGCGGCCCCATCACGGAGGAGGTGTTTAGGCGGGCCGGTGAGGAGGCCTTGAGGTGGCGAGGTGAGGCCCAAGTTTGGGCAGCGGCGAGGCGAGGGGTGGTGAGGCTGTAGCTCCGCCCCCCACTGCTTCTGCTGCGCTGCACCCAGTCCAAAGCAGCCTGATCATCGTGGAGAATCCCGAGATAAGTATTAGGTGCGCTTTTCCTTCCAGAAAGTCGGCGGACCTCTCGCAGGTGCACCATTCTACGGGTCGGTCGAAACTTGGCCCCCGAGTTTCCATGGAACATTCTTTCCTCTCTTGTTCTTCCAAAGCTGTAAATCCCTGTCCCACACATTGTCCCTCCTGCTGTGCTGAAATCCAAAACCATCGCACATTTCTAGACTGTTTCTCCTCCACTCCTAGTTTACACCACTAATACTGGCTGGGTTCAGTTCTACATTCACTGGTTCCCCTCCCTCTCCTCCCCTGAAGGTGCTGACTCTGGCTGGGTTCAGTTCGACACTCACTGGTTCCCCTCCCTCTCCTCCCCTGAAGGTGCTGACTCTGGCTGGGTTCAGTTCTACATTCACTGGTTCCCCTCCATCTCCTCCCCTGAAGGTGCTGACTCTGGCTGGGTTCAGTTCTACATTCACTGGTTCCCCTCCCTCTCCTCCCCTGAAGGTGCTGACTCTGGCTGGGTTCAGTTCTACACTCACCAGTTTCTCTCCAGTAGTGACCTATGTGCCCAATCTCCCTGTGTGAACCTCAACAGTGAGTGTCGACAGGCTTTTCCACTGTCCTCACCTGAGGCCTCACACGTGCATTTTCCAGCAGGGTCACTGGACCCTCCTCCCAATTACTCAGTTTCTAAACGATAAGCGGATAAGGGGCTATGAGGAGCGGGCAGAGAACATAAGAACATAAGAAATAGGAACAGGAGTAGGCCATACGGCCCCTCGAGCCTACTCTGCCATTCAATAAGATCATGGCTGATTCGAGCATGGACTCAGCTCCACTTACCCGCCCGCTCCCCATAACCCCTTATCGGTTAAGATACTGTCTATTTCTGTCTTAAATTTGTTCAATGGCCTGGCTTCCATAGCTCTCTGAGACAGCAAATTCCACAGATTTACAACCCTCTGAGAGAAGAAATTTCTCATCACAGTTTTAAATGGGTGGCCCCTTATTCTAAGATCATGCCCTCTAGTTCTAGTCTCCCCCATCAGTAGAAACATCCTCTCTGCATTCACCTTGTCAAGCCCCCTCATAAATCTTATATGTTTCGATAAGATCACCTCTCATTCTTCTGAATTCCAATGAGTAGAGGCCCAACCTACTCAACCTTTCCTCATAAGTCAACCCCCTCATCCCCGGAATCAACCTTGTGAACCGTCTCTGAACTGCCCCCAAAGCAAGTATATCCTTTCGTAAAATTGGAAACCAAAACTGTACGCAGCATTCTAGGTGTGGCCTCACCAATACCTTATATAGCTGTAGCAAGACTTCCCAGCTTTTATACTCCATCCCCTTTGCAATAAAGGCCAAGATACCATTGGTCTTCCTGATCACTTGCTGTTTCGAATACTATCCTTTTGTGTTTCGTGCACAAGTACCCCCAGGTCCCGCTGTACTGCGGCACTTTGCAATCTTTCTCCATTTAAATAATAACTTGCTCTTTCATTTTTTTCTGCCAAAGTGCATGACCTTGCACTTTCCACATTATACTCCAGCTGCCAAATTTTCGCCCACGCACTTAGCCTGTCTATGTCGTTTTGCAGATTTTGTGTGTCCTCCTCACACATTGCTTTTCCTCTCATCTTTGTATCATCAGCAAATTTCGCTACGTTACAATCAGTCCCTTCTTCCAAGTCGTTAATATAGATTGTAAATAGTTGGGGTCCCAATACTGATCCCTGCGGCACCCCACTAGTTACTCGTTGCCAACCCAAGAACGAACCATTTATCCCGACTCTCTGTTTTCTGTTAGTTAACCAATCGTCTATCCATGCGAATATATTGCTCCCAAACTCCTCAATATTTCCTCATAAGTTCACACACTCATCTCTGAAATCAACCTCGTGAGAACCTTCTCTGAACTGCCGCACCTCTCCTCCCCTTAAGATGCTAACTTTGGCTGGGTTCAGTTCTGCACTCACTGGTTCCCCTCCCCTCCCCTGAAGATGCTGACTCTGTCTGGTTTTAGTTCTGCACTCACTGGTTAACATAAGAAATAGGAGCAGAAGTAGGCCATACGGCCCCTCGAGCCTGCTCCGCCATTTAATACGATTATTTGTGATCCGATCATGGACTCAGGTCCACTTCCCCGCCCGATCCCCATAACCCCTTATCGTTTAAGAAACTGTCTATTTCTGTCTTAAATTTATTCAATGTCCCAGCTTCCACAGCTCTCTGAGGCAGCAAATTCCACAGATTTACAACCCTCAGAGAAGAAATTTCTCCTCATCTCAGTTTTAAATGGGCGGCCCCTTATTCTAAGATTATGCCCCCAAGTTCTAGTCTCTCCTATCAGTGGAAACATCCTCTCTGCATCCACCTTGTCAAGCCCCCTCATAATCGTATATGTGTTTCGATAAGATCACCTCTCATTCTTCTGAATTCCAATGAGTAGAGGCCCAACCTACTCAACCTTTCCTCATAAGTCAACCCCCTCATCTCCGGAATCAACCTTGTGAACCCTCTCTGAACTGCCTCCAAAGCAAGTATATCCTTTCTTCAATATGGAAGCCAAAAGTGCATGCAGTATTCCAGGTATGGCCTCACCAATACTCTGTATAACTGTAGCTAGACTTCCCTGCTTTTGTACTCCATTCCCTTTGCAATAAAGGCCAAGATTCCATTGACCTTCCTGATCACTTGCTGTACCTGCATACTAACCTTTTGTATTTCATGCACAAGTACCCCCCAGGTCCCGCTGTACTGCAGCACGTTGCAATTTTTCTGCATTTAAATAACAACTTGCTCTTTGATTTTTTTTCTGCCAAAGTGCGTGACCTCACACTTTGCAATATTATACTCCATCTCCCAAATTTTTGCCCATTCCCTAAGCTTCTGTCCTTTTGCAGATTTTGTGTGTCCTCCTCACTCATTGCTTTTCCTCCCATCTTTATATCGTCAGCAAACTTGGCTATGTTACACTCGGTTCCTTGTTCCCAGTCGTTAATATAGATTGTAAATAGCTGGGGTCCCAGCACTGATCCCTGCGGCAACCGACTAGTTACTGATTGCCAAACCGAGAATGAACCATTTATCCTGACTCTCTGTTTTCTGTTAGTTAGCCAATCCCCTATCCATGCTAATATATTGCCCCCAACCTCCTCAACATTTCCTCATAAGAACCCCCTCATCTCCGGAATCAACCTCGTGAACCTTCTCTGAATTGCCTCCCCTCTCCTCCCCTGAAGATGCAGACTCTGTCTGGTTTCAGTTCTGCACTCACTGGTTCCCCTCCCACTCCTCCCCTGAAGGTGCTGACTGGCTGGGTTCAGTTCTACATTCACTGGTTCCCCTCTCTCTCTTCCCTGAAGGTGCTGACTCTGGCTGGGTTCAGTTTTAGACTCACTGGTTCCCCTCCCCTGAAGGTGCTGACTCTGGCTGAGTTCAGTTGTATACTCGCATGTTCCCCTCCCTCCCATCCGCCTCTTCCCTTAAGGCGCTAACTCTGGCTGTGTTCAATTCCACAGTCACTGTTTCCCCTCACTCCCCTCTCCAGCAGGCAGAGTTTAGGGAGCTAGCAGGGAGATTAAAAAGCAGGACCTCAAAAGGTAGTAATCTCCGCATTACTCCCGGTACCACGAGCTAGCGAGTACAGAAATAGGAGGATAGAGCAGATGAATGCGTGGCTGGAGAGATGGTGCAAGAGGGAGGGCTTTAGCTTCCTGACACATTGGGACCACTACAAACCGAATGGGTTGCACCTCAACAGAGCCGGGACCAATATCCTTGTGAGAGGGTGGGGGGGTTTGCTAGTGTTGTTGGGGAGGGTTTAAACTAGCTTGGCAGGAGGATGGGAACCTGACAATAGATTCAGCAGGGAGGGGAGCAATGCTGGAATTAGAAAGTAAAAATAAAGAAAGTGAGTTTGAAGGAGAGAGGAAACAAGCAGGAAAAAAACAAACTTAAAGGCACTTTGTCTAAATGCACGTAGCATTTGCAACAAAATAGATATGTTGACGGCACAAATTGAGACAAATGGGTATGATCTGATAGCCATTACAGAGACGTGGTTACAAGGACCGGGAATTAAATATTCAGGGGTACTTGACAATCCGGAAGGACAGACAGAAAGGAAAAGGAGGTGGGGTAGCTCTATTGATAAAGGATGGAATCACTGCAATAGTAAGAAATGATATTCTCTCAAATGATAAGGATGTTGAAACAGTTTGGGTGGAGATAAGGAACAATAAGGGGAAAAAGTCACTGGTGTGCATAATCTATCAGCCCCCTAACAGTAGCAACTCTGTTGGTCGGAGCATAAACCAGGAAATAGTGGGGGCTTGTAAAAAGGGAACAACAATAATCATGGGTGATTTTAATCTCCATATTGATTGGATAAATCAAATTGGTCAGGGCAGCCTTGAGGAGGAATTCATGGAGTGCATAAGGGACAGCATGTAACGGAACCAACCAGGGTGCAGGCTATCTTAGATCTGGTCCTGTGTAATGAGACAGGATTAATAAACAATCTCCTAGTAAAGGATCTCCTTGGAATGAGTGATCATAGCATGACTGAATTTCAAATTCAGTTGGAGGGTGAGAAAGTTGGATCTCTAACCAGCGTGCTAAGCTTAAATAAAGAAGACTATAAAGGTATGAGGGCAGAGTTGGGTAACTTGGACTGGGAAAATAGATTAAAGTGCAGGACGGTTGATGAACAGTGGTGTACATTTAAGGAGATATTTCACAACTCTCAAGAAAAATCTATTCCAGTGAGGAGGAAAAGGTGCGAGAGAAAATAGAGCCATCCATGGCTAGCTAAAGAAATAAAGGCCGTTATCCATTAAAAACAAGGCATACAAAGTGACCAAATCTAGTGGGACGACAGAAAACTGGGAAGCTTTTAAAAACCAGCAAAGAATAACTAAAAATGAGTAAGAAAGGGAAGATAGACTGTGAAAGTAAACTAGCACAAAATATAAAAACAGATAGCAAGAGTTTCTATAGGTATATAAAAAGGAAAAGAGTGGCTAAAGTAATTGTTGGTCCTTTAGAGGACGAGACCAGGGAATTAGTAACGGGGAACAGGGAGATGGCAGAAACTCTGAACAAATATTTTGTATCCGTCTTTACGGTAGAGGACACTAATATTCCAACAGTGGATAGTCAAGGGGATACGGGGGGGGAGGAACTTAACACAATCACTAAGGAGGTGGTACTCAGTAAGATAATGGGATTAAAGGCAGATAAAACCCCTGGACCTGATGGCTTGTATCCTAGGGTCTTAAGAGAAGTAGCGGCAGGGATTGTGGATGCATTGGTTGTAATTTACCAAAATTCCCTGGATTCTGGGGAGGTCCCAGCAGATTGGAAAACTGCAAATGTAATGCCCCTATTTCAAAAAGGAGGCAGACAAAAAGCAGGAAACTATGGACCAGTTAGCCTAACATCTGTGATGGGGAAAATGTTGGATCCATTATTAAAGAAGCAGTAGCAGGACATTTGCAAAAGCAAAATTCAGTCATGCAGAGTCAGCATAGATTTATGAAGGGGAAGTCATGTTTGACAAATTTGCTGGAATTCTTTAGGGATGTAACGAACCAGGTGAATAAGGGGGACCCAGTGGATGTGGTGTATTTGGACTTTCAGAAGGCATTTGACAAGGTGCCACATAAAAGGTTACTGAACAAGATAAAAGTCCACGGGGATGGGGGTAATATATTAGCATGGATAGAGAATTGGCTAACTAACAGAGAACAGAGAATCGGGATAAATGGTTCATTCTCTGGATGGCAACCAGTAACTAGTGGGGTGCCACAGGGATCAGTGCTGGGTCCCCAACTATTTACATTCTATATTAACGACTTGGAAGAAGGGACTGAGTGAAACGTAGCCAAGTTTGCCGACGATACAAAGATGGGAGGACAAGTAAAATCTGCAAAAGGATACAGACAGGCTCAGTGAGTGGGCAAAAATTTGGCAGATGGAGTATAATGTTAGAAAGTGTGAGGTCATGCACTTTGGCAGAAAAAAAATCAAAGAGCAAGTTATTATTTAAATGGAGACAGATTACAAAGTGCCGCAATACAGTGGGGGTACTTGTGCATGAAACACAAAAGGATAGTATGCAGGTACAGCAAGTGATCAGGAAGGCCAATGGAATGGAGTATAAAAGCAGGGAAGTCTTGCTACAGTTGTACAACGTATTGGTGAGGCCACACCTGGAATATTGCGTGCAGTTTTGGTTTCCATATTTACGAAAAGATATACTTGCTTTGGATGCAGTTCAGAGAAGGTTCACTCGGTTGATTCCGTGAATGAGGGAGAAAGGTTGAGTAGGTTGGGCCTCTACTCATTGGAATTCAAAAGAATGAGAGGTGATCTTATCAAAATGTATAAGATATAAGGGGGCTTGTAAAGGTGGATGCAGAGAGGATGTTTCCACTGATGGGGGAGACTAGAACTGGAAGGCATGATCTTAGAATAAAAGGCCGTCAATTTAAAAGAGACATTTCCACTATCAGACGGTTGTAAATCTGTGGAATTCACTGCCTCAGAGAGCTGTAGAAGCTGGGACATTGAATAAATTTAAGACAGAAACAGACAGTTTCTTAAACAATAAGGGGATAAGAGGTTATGGGAATCGGGCAGGGAAGTAGAGCTGAGTCCATGATCAGATCAGCCATGATCGTATTGAATGGCGGAGCAGGCTCGAGCAGCTGTATGGCCTACTCCTGCTCCTATTTCTTATGTTCTTATAAGGTGCTGACTCTGTCTGGGTTCAGTTCTCGACACTGACATCATTCACTTTGTTCCTGCACCAAGATGGCCGCGCACGCGCTGTGCTACTAACTGAATCAAGATGGCCGACCGTTGAACCTGCCTTCCTGCACCAAGGTGGCCGCCGATAGCCTGGGCCTGTGACCGGGAGAAAGCCCCGAAGCTGCAACCGCCGATATTCCGGTTATTATTCCGGGCTTGCGGCGGGCACCGGTTGTTTATGAAGCCTCCCCGGCACCTCCCTGGTCCATTATTCCGCTCTGTCCCGCTGAAAACGACACTTCTGTGGAACCTGTCTAAAATGTATCTCCTCCGCCATTACACGCGGCGCGCATGCTCCAAACACAGCAGGACCCGCGCCTGCGCACTGAGCTCCTGTAGTCTGGGTGAGGCACATTCTCCCCTGCGGGGCATGCTGGGTACATAAGACCATGAGAAATCGGAACAGGAATGGGCCACCCGGACCCCCCCCCCCCCCCGAGCCTGCTCCCCATTCAATAAGATCTTGGTTGGCCTGATCATAGACTCAGCTCCACTTCCCTGCCCGCTCCCCAGAGCCCTTTACTCCCGAACCACACCTAGAGGACTGTGCACAGTTTTGGTCTCCTGATCTAAGAAAGGATATACTTGCCTTGCTTAGATACAGAGTAAAGCTTTCTCAACACAGTTCCACCAGACATTCCAAGGGCAAGTACAACACAAGTTAAATACGAAGTATATCTTCCTCTAACCTGTCACAAGCATTCCAGAGTAGATACTGCATCGGTTAGATACAGAGTAAAGCTCCCTCTCCACGGTCCCAAACACTCCCAGGGTCGGTACAGCATGGGTTAGATACAAAGTTAATCTCCCTCTATGCTGTCCCATCAAACATTCCCACAACAGGCACAGCACGGGTTAGTCAAAGAGTAAAGCTCCCCATGGACTGATCCATCGCAGGTACAGCACGGGATAGATACAGAGTAAATATACCTCTACATTGTCCCATCAACCATTCCCAGGGTAGGTTAAGCACAGGTTAGATACAGAGTAAATCTCCCTCTATATTGTTCCATCAAACACATCCAGGGTGTGAGTTAGGACATGGGCAGCTGAGTTTTGGATCAAATCTAGTTTATGTAGGGTGGAATATGGGAGGAGTGTGTTGCAATATACAAGTTCAGAAGTAACAAAGGCATGGATGAGGGCTACAGCTGAGGCAAGAGCAGAGATGGGCGATGTTGCAGAGGTGGAAATAGGCAATCTTAGTTATGCTGTGGATATATGGTCAAAAACGGATTTCAAGGTTAAGTATGACACCAAGGTTGCGAACATTGTGGTTCAGCCTCAGACAGAAGTTGGGGAGAGGGATGGGGTCAGTCGCTAGGGAATGACAATTACAAATATCAAAATATTTTGCTGCCTTTTCATGTGCAAAATGTGTGGATGAGTTTTTTAAAATTAAATTGGTTCGAAAAACAGATTAACGGTTCCAGAAATTAACGGATTTCAAATCTTATGCAAACCAGTTCAATAAAGGGGTAGTTCAAAGGATTTTAGCTGAGTTTAAAGTGAGACACTGCCGTCTACTACAACCACAACTCATGTACTCAAACAGAACAAGTTTGGGGTTTGATAGGTGAACTAGGTGAGAAGTGATATAAGTTAGATTAAGAAAAACCACTAAAATGGAACAGTCGGTAACAGAGCATCCTCTGATCATGGATGAATCAAATATTCGACAGTGTTTGAAACAAAGATAATTAATTCAATATTTATGCACAATATTAATCTCCAGCACAGGTATAGGGGTTATCATCATCAGAAACAAACAAGAGCTGCCAGAATGAACATGGTTCAGTGCCCAATGCAATCACAGTAAATCCTGTTCTATTTACAAATGCAGCCTTTCTCCTCAGCCTGTTTAAAACTGAGATGTGGAAGAATTTCTTCACTCAGAGGTTTGTAAATCTGTGGAATTCTCTGCCCCAGGGAGCCGTGGAGGCTGGTCATTGAATATATTTAAGGCGGAGATAGACAGATTTTGAGCAATAATGGAGTAAAGGGTTATGGTGAGCAGGCAGGGTGTTAAGTACTCCACAAGACTGAATACTGTGAGCAAAAACTAATGTGACCTTAGTCTCTTTAATACAACTTCAGAGTGCCTAAGCAGCATGGCAGACAATCTTTTATACTCCCTTGCACAAGTTGTGCAGGTGACCGTTGGGCCTCCAACAATTACACCCTCTGGTGGCAAGTCTTACACAGTTACAATGTTTACACACATAACATCACTCCATCCCAAAGTCTTTGATACAAATTATTTATAAGTTGAGACAATCCGGGGCCCTACGCTTCCTGGTTGATCGTCTGAGTTCAAACTCTGGCATGGGTGAGTTGGTCGGACTTTTGCTGCACTGAAGCACAGCTGGTCTGACAGGACTGTTGGGAATGG